>NC_142928.1:77846558-77936558 GCF_046866305.1 Octopus bimaculoides | reverse complement strand
AATGAAGGCTACTAATGTTGACAACACTGGAATACGAAATCAGAGCGCACAAAACCACAATAAGCACTTGGCCAATTCGTTTCTATATACGCCATGTTTGAGTGTTTATTTGTATATGTTTGTATATATATCTATAATAAAGTGAGGTTAACAGTGACTTTTGAGATTTGCTTATCACGATCATTGTTCAAACAGTTTAAATAAGCCCCGAGACAGGCAAAACTTGAAGTCACAGGGAACTTTTTTATTATACATTTCAATCTAAATTCAGTATTGAATCCTTTCATGTTTAATATTATTCAACACTTAAAAACCCTAACATTAATATATGCGTGTGTATGTATGTGCATATGTGTTATAAACACACACACAGCTGCACAGATATATACATGCATACTAAATCGACATGTACACATCTCCACACACACACACACACACACACACACACACACACACACACACACACACACACACATATATATGCATCGTTGTATGTGTAGAAGTATGTGCTTTTCTACTTATATGTATCTGAGGTACATCATTCTAAACTACATACATGCATACATATAGCTGCACTATAATATCGACATCAAAGAACCAGACATTGCGTAATTTAAATAGCATTACTTATGTATGAAATTTACTTTCGGAATATTTCAGAACGAAATATGAAGCAATCTATTTAGAGACTTTAGATGTAACTCCGCCTACTTTAGATGTTTACAACCATAAAACGAGTAGACAAGGAGGCCTCTACATGCTCACTCGACCTGCAAGATATAGCAGATAAACTATGCTCATAACACAACTTGGCGTCTTACAAATAGGAAGAAAACCTTGTATAAGGAATGTTCAGGTACGAAATGTCGAAGTGTGGAATATGCATTGACGTAGATTCACTCGATGGGGGATTTATTATGGCAGTTTAACCGCAGCAACAGCAGCAATAGTAGTACCTGCAACAACACCCCCAGTAACAGCAATTATAACAAGAGCAGCCACGTCATTTTTACTTCTGGATTAAAATACTTTCAAAAAAATTGGACGAGTTTTCTCTTTAGCAGTATCAATACACGCACGCACACACATACACACACACACACACACACACACACACACACACACACACATCAATTACTTTATATTTTTCATGTATCCCTGACGTTCAGTTGAAATTGCTGTTGTTATTATTGTTACGATGTTGTTGTTTTGAGGTTGCTGACTCTCAGTTCACCTTTGATTCACGGATTAGAAAAAAAAAAAGAAAAAAAAGAAAAAGAAAAGAAAACAACTTTTTTCTGCATTCTGCGATTACGACTCATTGTCGTAATATTAGTTTCCTATTTTGTGACGTTTGGGAGTGATTTGAGAGAATTTGGCTGTTGTTTGACTCAGATCGAACGATTTCGTACAGACATCCTCGATCGTCTGTCTTTCATCATGTTATTATCATTGCTATTGTTGTTCAAGTTAATTCAACCTTGTCATATTCAGGCAGAATCAGCTTGATAAAGGGTGTGACAATTACACAGGCATTATAAACAAATATATACTTTAAGAGCCCGGTTGTTGTCAATACAAAGAACTGTAACGGAGATTAGTGATGGAGTGATTAGTGATATATGTATGCTAGAAGTCATTGTCTGCGTTTCTTCCGGTGTAACTTCCGGCATATCATAACGCACTGATGAAGACACGAGAAACTGATACAGCTGAGCGCTATTACACTACGGAATCGTCTGCTGTACTCTGTGTATGCTTCCGTCTATCTCATTCTATATATCAAGCGTCTCTCTGTGCTGAGATTTCTCTTAATTCTTTGTGTATTGCAATCTCTCTCTCTCTCTCTCTCTCTCTCTCTCTCTCTCTCTCTCTCTCTCCTCTCTCCCAGCAGCCCTTTTTCCCCTCTTTCACTACTTACTCTCACACAGCTAAAGTGTTCTACACGTGAAATACAGATACGAAACATCCCTGCTAACAACCGTGTACATACATTCATGTAGACATATACATTGTTTAATTGCAGTCTTTGAATGATGTAGAAAATTTCACAAGTTTCAGTTTAACTCGATGCGCTGACGGATGTGTTTTCTGTTTCATATACAACGTCAGTTTTTATTCATTTTTGTCTATGTCTGTATTTAGCCTTCGATGAATGAATGAATGAATCAATCAATTAATCATTCAATCTATCTATTTATCAAGCTATATGTCTGTCTGTGTCTGTCAACCCATGTGCCTGATTGTTTTTTTACGTGTTTCAGTCACTGGATTGCGGCCATATTGGGGCAACGCTTTGAAGGGTTTTAATCAGACGAATCGATAGCAGGATCACTTTTGCCGAAAACCTAATTTAAGTGGCCGTAAAGAAAATCGGTTGTGAAGTGGTGGTGAGGGACTAACAACCACAAGCATATTCATACATTATATATAAATAAACGCATACTCACACACACACACACACACACACACACACACACACACACACACATACAGACACATATGGTTATGCCACAAGTAATATCTGGAGTTTAAATAATGAAAACAAATAACCAAGTCTTACATTTTAATAAAGCTTTATCATCAATATAGTTGCAATGATTATGTATGATATCTTTCCATCACCTCGTAAGCTTTTTAATCTGATATTAGTGAAAAGCCCTTTCAGTTTTTTAGTGAAAGACCATTTTGATAAAAGACACCTTTTCCATCACTGGTCAGAAGTCTGTTCAAAAAGGGCGAGATGAGTTCACCGGAACGAAGAGAAGAGCAGATATCCATGCGGTTGGCTTAAGACAAATAATGAGGCACCAATTTTCCGAGTTTTGGGACTTTTCTAAGCTATTAAAGATGGCAGGGAACAATTGTATGGCTTGCCAATTCTTCAACTGAAACTGCATGATTTTTTTCAGGTTCTGCCAAAAGGAGCTTGCCATCAAACTTAATTGGACGTCCTGTTCGGGCCTCATCTTCAAAGCTGAAATCTCCACGTCTGAATTTTACAAACCATCTTCTGTAAGCTCTTTCATTCAGACACTCTTTTTCATAAGCTGAGTGAATATTTCGAGCTGCTTCAGCTGTAGAGTACTCCTCTTTCTTAAACTCATAGAGTATTGTGTGTTTCAGATGGTCCTTAGACACTTCCATGTTTGAAGAATTATTAATAAATGATTATCCTGTAAAATAAAATTTAATTAGTTCATATATGTCCAAATATATATAAATATTACTTGATGTTAAAGAGTTTACAAACTGAAAATATAGAACTCCGGACATTACTTATGATATATATATATATATATATATATATATATATATATATATATATATATATATATAGACTTCCTTTAGTTTCCGTCTACTAAATCCACACGCAATTGTTTGGTCGATTCGGCCAATAGAAGAAGACATTTGCCCTAGGTGCCATATACTGTGGGTTTGAACCCAGAACCATGTGGTTGCGAAGTAAACTTCTTACTACTCAGCCACGCCCGCACCTGTCTATCTATCTATCTATCTATCTATCTATCTATCTTCGACGGTAAGTCAAAAGTTATTGGGTTGTCCGTAAAGTTCGTGCCGAGTTTCCAAAAGGTTCTTCTCACTCAACTCATGTGGTACCCAAACATCGTAGCGATTTGTGTACCCAAGCTTTACTAGGTGCTCATGAAAGACGGATTTTGATAGGTTGAGGCATTCTGCCAATTCTCGGGTTGTGCAATGTAGGTTATTCTCAATTAATGACTTGATTTGGTCATCATCTGTAGTGGGTGGTCGGCTTGATCACTCTTTATCAATAAGGCTTCAATCTCCAGCTCGGAACCTTGCGAACCACTTCCGTACAGTTCTTTCGGATAAAGAAACATCACCGTAAACTGCACATATTTCTTTGGTTGCTCGTGAGGCATATTTCCCTTTACGGAAAAAGAAAAGCATCAAGTGCCGAAAATGAATTTTCTTATCTTCCATTTTAAAGGATTACAGAATTAACACAGGTTATAGGATCATAAGCATTCTTCCACGAAAAGATAGCTTAAGCTGTGCTCTAAAGAGAGCACATATGTAGTCAAATCCTATTTTATGGACTCAACCATGTTCTACAACGAACTTTCCAGACAACAAAATATATGAACTCTCATTCCTGTAACTTATTAAAACAAAAGCAGGGATAGAACAATTTCCTCATTGTTTGATATAGTCTCTTTGCTTTTCGAAGCACTTCTTCCAGCGATGCACAAAAATGCTTCTTCCATCAGAAAATAACTTTTTCAGCTGGTTGCGCAGCCATTTATGCACATATTATTGTACTTCTTGGTCCGTAGCAAATCGATGACCTGGTAAATGATGTTTCAGCTATATACAGGCTGTTTCAGCAACACAAAACACAATTGTTCGATGATTTCAATTCTATGGACAGATGAATGTGGACGTTCAGTGTCGTGCAAGAATAACACTTAACAATAGACCTCAACATATTGCACGAGTTATTGCTTGTAGTTTGCTGGCCAGTATTTCTGAATAGACAACAATGGTAACTGTTGAAGACTTTTCTAAGCAGTGTCTCAGTATATGCCCTTTTGTGGCCCCAAAACCGGTTAGCACCTCTGTGGGAGAGATTATATAAATGACCAGAGAAAAAGAAATTATGTACTGAACTTCGTTAGCCTTCGTCTGCTATAGAATGCAATGTACTCATATTCGAGTGCATTGCATCTCCGAACTCGAAAGGTAAAAGTTATTTCCAGAGATATGTAGATTTAATCAATTTTTTTATATATGTGGATTCAGATGGGCAAACGATGAACTCACTACAAATAACTATTCATACGCATGCAAAAAATAAAAAAAATGTACATATGAGTGGCCATAAAGAACCGAGACAAAAATATGGAAATAGAAACAGAAAGCGACAGAGATGAATATATATATATATTTATATATATATATATATATATATATATATATATATATATATATATATATATATATATATATATATATACTTTGGGTATAGTAGAAGAGTTCAGCAAAAAATTTAGATTCAGATGAATATGGTACTTACATTCAGGCACCAGAATTTAGTATTGTATTATCCATACAATTTTAAAGTGAGGGGACTAAAATCAAAATAAGCCACAAGGGCATGCAGAGGTAATGCAGTACGATCGTTTCATGCAACTCCATTTAATTGAACAATGCAATCATTACATCAATTTAAAATGCAGAGCAATCCTCAACTGCACAAAGACATAGAATTTAATTAAGTTAGAACAGATGGACACATTAGGATAATTATACCTAAAATCTCCAAGAAGTTAAGGAGATAGACAAACAACATGTTGTCTTCACACACACACACACACACACACACACACACACATATATATATATCACTGAACCAAGAATGATGTGGTTCGGAAGGAAGCTTTTCACCACACAGTTACGAAAAGCCAGTCGTGTATATGCACGCGCGCACTCACACATACATTAACCAAAAACCAAATTCTTGTGTATATCTAATTATGTATATATATATATATGTGTGTGTGTGTGTGTGTGTGTGTGTGTGTGTGTAACACACCCCAGCAGCCATGAAACATCTACCAGCATGTAAAATTTTGTACACGAACTTTCAAAATTGATATCGTGAAAGATTAGTTTATTTCAATTTATTTTCCCTTTTCTTACAGCAAAACTAAATTGACTTAAACAAAATTGAAACCGCTAGCACATTTTGATGAAAATATATTTTCTTTAGTTTATGTATGATAAAGTTATCAAAATATTTGCTGCTTTTTGATATATATATATATATATATATATATATATATATATATATATATAGATGTATAAATCCATTTTCACACACACACACACACACACACACACACACACACACACACACACACGCGCGCGGATTGTTGGCGATATTTTTCTTCTTCATTTCCTTTTGGACTTTCTTATGTCTCTTGTTTCCGAAGGAGAGCAATGCCCGAAACGTAAAGCAATCACTCTTTCTTTCCTTCTCTGAATGCCTCATTAATATTTTGCATGTACTACGTGCTCGCGTTGTTTTTTTCTTGTCTTTCTTCACTGCTTTTTTTTTATTAGGTCGTCAAAAATAAAATTTGTAGAAAACAAGAAGATGTTTGCAAATGTTTTATAAACACAAGGAATAGTTTTATTCATCTACGTATGCAACCCTATTGTCAATACACCCTTGCCATTTCAGCGATAGCTTGTCCAGCCCGGAACTGTAAAAGCCTGGAAATCTAGATTCAATAAAATCTTGGAAGGACTGTTTTACAGTATCGTTGGAATAAAATTTTTTACCTATCAAAAAGTTATCCAAATTCTGGAAGAAGTGGTTGTTAGTAAGGGCACGATCAGGTGAGTGTGGTGGATGATGAATAACTTCCAACTCCAACTCCTATAATTTCACCAATGTCATTTTTGCGATGTGTGGTTTGGCGTTGTCTTGCAATAAAATAGGAGTGGGTCTGTTGACTAATCTAGGCTGTTTTTTGTGAGTTTCTGCATCATTTGGTCCAGTTGGTTGCAGTATACTTCGGCTGTGATTGATAAGCCAGGTCTAATGAAATCATAATGGATCACACCTGCGCCAGACCACCAAGCACACACCATCAGCTTATTTTGATGAATTTTGCTTTTGGGGTTGTGTTTTTGGTGGTTCGTCTTTGTCTAACCATTGTGCTGAACGTTTACAGTTGTTGTATTCGATCCATTTCACATCACGTTACAATTCGATTAAAAAACGATTCATTTTTGTGACGAGAAAGTTAGCGTGAACATTGTGTAACAAGCATAATTTTATTTAATACGGTTTATTCGAATTATTTATGTAATACTTATTTCAAACTGAAAAACTTCACAAAGCGTTATTCTAAGATTGTCGTTATGGATCTTCGAGTAATTATGATTGCAATCATATGGAATTCGGACAGAAGAAATTCTCAAAGTCCTTCCCTATGTACAAACCTATCTATACATGCATATGCTATGCGCTATTCAGAAGATATCTATAGGTTTTAGTCAAAGCTGTGTATCATACCTATTTATATACAATATGGTCGGAAACAGAAGTTGATGGAACAGCTAAACTGGTTTTAAATCCCTATTGGGAATTCATTAACGATGAGTATCTTCTTTGCCCTCTGAGGTTCTGCTTATTCATACAGTATTACTAAGGGCTAAAGTAAATCAGAGAGATTTGCATTTCCAATGTGTTCTTCCCAGTTAATTTGATTACTAAATTACAGGTGCATTTAAATTGGCTTTTGTCTTAGTCTTATAATGTGCTACAGAATGTATCTATTTATACAAGGCAATACAGTTTGTAATAGATATGCATAAACATATCTTTATATAAGAAATAATTTGTGAACTGAAAAAGAGCGTATAGCCAGAATAGTTTTAATCCTGTACTGAGATTGTCAGCGACCGATAACTTTGGGTAAATGCTCGTGGAAACGCAGCTTGTCTATTCACGGCTACTAGTGTTTTAACTAAATCTGTTATACCTGTTAGAATATCTGTTGACGATGACATTGCTTATAAATAATTTTTTCTTAATACTGTTTGCTGCATATATTGTTGGCAACAACCTTTAGATATATTCTGTATTCTGGAAAAACATTATAACACAAACACTGTTAACTCACTACGTGTGTGTGTGTGTGTGTGTGTGCGTGTGTGTGTGTGTCAATGTGAGTGTTTGTGTGTGTATGTCTGATATGTCGTGTACATATTCATATATCTATATTTATATTTGTATGTATGCACACGTGCACATACGCACACACATACATACATACATACATACCTATATACGCACATACATAAATACACATATAAGTAGGTAGTAAGCAGACTTCTTAACTTCATAAATATTCTTTGTTTTATCCGATTTAACGAAGATGTTCTTTGTTATAACATTGATTTTTTTGTGTAGGTCATCTTAGAATTTGTTAATGTATTTTTTGAATTTAAGGTTATCATGTTAAGAGCTGGATGAGAACATGGGTGGGAGGAGATTTTGTTGTTTGCGGTCCATAATTATGTTATCTGATTTGTCAGTTGAGTTTTTCTCGAATAAATAGATTTTTCATTTTCTTCTTTCCACGAAATTTACTGTTTTCTGTAATAAAAATTTAAGACAGTCTTCATTGTTTGTATAGGTATACTTTTAATCGAGAATGAAGTTTCGAAGATTTGCATCTCTATTAGTTTCACAGCCTGTTTTTTTGGAACTTTCCTTTCTGAAAAAAACGAAAGTGCATGTTTTATATCTTTAAAATGTTGGATTGTTACAACGCCCAGTTTTGTATACAGTGTACTTAGCAAAACCAGCAAAGACACAACTATCACTGACCACCTACTATGAACTATTCTTTTCTACCCTAGGCACAAGGCCCAGCTCTGTACTATGGTAATTCATGTGTTTTTCTTTACTTATAGTGACTAGGTTATTCCATTGGTCATATGGGAGTGGTGTGCCAATATTACCAATTCCCTAAAACATCTCCCATTTTAAGTTTTTCTGAGGAAGTGTCATTTTATTTAGCAATAATATTTGTTATATTCACCCCAACCTCTGATTTTTTAGTTAATTTTTTTCTTTTCGTACAATTTAATATTTTTTGCGCTTGGCATCAATTTTCAGGAACTGTGTGTTTTCTTTTCCTCTCACTTCTACACTTGAGTTCAATGACCTGCAGTGGCGTTGGTACTTGGAATGCATCGTACAACCATTCCATCGGTTCCTTCAAATTCTTTGGTTCGCTTTTCGCGAATCTCTTTTTCAGTTGGTTCCTCTGTCTCTCTTGTATGACTTTGCTACTTTTTACCCAATACATCATTTTACCTATGCATTTGGTAATTGCGCCATCTTCCCAACCCTGTTTCCCATTCTTGTATACCCTCATATAAACCTTTTGCACCAACTTTAAAGAATCTTGCTATGTTTTCTTGGCACTTTTCTTTTCATGCCAGGTAGAAATTTATCAAATACTGATTTTACTTTCCTTGCAAACATCAGCTCCGCTGATGAGTTACCTGCTAATGTATTCGGATTTGGTGTCACGCGGTACATTCTGAAGAATTGATGCAGAGCTACCTCATCCGTGATTTGCTTATTCAATTTTCTAAGGGCTCTTTTGAAAATATCGACAAAGCGTTCTATCTATCCGTTAAATTTGGGATAGTATGGCACAATAGGTACATGTTCTACGGCGAAAGTTTCACGAAATTTTAAAAAATTGCTGGACACAAATTGCGTTCTATTTTCAGACTCTATTTTGTCTGGGATGCCAACATTGCAAACAATTCATATAAAAAATTTACTACAGTTGAGGCGGTTGTTTTTTTGCACTTACAAATTTCAGGTCATTTAGAGAAACTATCAACTGCCACTTAGAAGGAGGACCATTTAAAGGACCAGCGAAATCGATGTGCAGTCTCGACAACAGAACATCTACTTTTGGTCGTGGTTCAATTTTTATAGTGGATAATTTTGCTGCTAGAGCACATCCTCTACAGCCTTTCACCAAATTTTCGATTTCTCTGTTTATTTTTGGCCAGTATACACAACTGCGCACTAAAGCTTTCATCCTTGAAATACCTGGATGTCCAACGTGAAATTCTCTGAACGTTTTCTTTTGTAGCGTTTCCGGTATCACTACTCTCTGTGCATACATCAGTACACCATAACATTTTGAGTATAAGTTCATGTCTTGGTTTTGTTTCGCACCAAACCTCTTCCTATTTTCTTTTGCTGACCTCAGTGTTCTTTTTGTTGACCAGTGTTCTTTTTGCTTGCTTCATAAACTTGCCTTTTACCGCATTCCGCTTTTTATGCTCCAGGGACACCGACAACTCTCGTACCATGTTCAGCATCACATTTTTCATTTCACCTTCTGCTCTTAGAGCTGTGATTAGCGTCTCTACGAATGGCTAGCTGTGTTTTGGTATCAGTCTGGACAAACCATCCACATTCCCTTGTTTTTTTCGACAGTAAGTACTCCATTCTGTAGTCATAATTTAATAGTATAGTGCCACATCACTGCCGTCTATTTGCTGTGTGCGTTGGGATTCCTTTTTTTGGAACCATAAGTTGTCAGCAGTGATCGGTTTGCAAACAGAAACGTCTTCCATGGATAAATCTATGGAACTTCTTGACACCAAATATGATTGCCAACGCCT
The DNA here is from genome assembly GCF_046866305.1 of Octopus bimaculoides. Lineage (NCBI taxonomy): Eukaryota > Metazoa > Mollusca > Cephalopoda > Octopoda > Octopodidae > Octopus > Octopus bimaculoides. The sequence goes on along the minus strand of NC_142928.1, from coordinate 77,926,337 downwards.
CTTTTTCTACCTGACTATAATTATTTTCGGTTGGCCATAACGACTTTAACCCATGGGCTATAACCTTTTTATTGCCATCGTCGTATTTGTGCAAATGTACGGTTCCTACACCGTACTTGCATCTGTAACCAGTATAGTAACTTTGGATCGAAATGTCTCAATGATAAATCCGATGTTAGAATAATTCATAATTCGTCGCACGCCTTCTTGTATTTATCCGACCAACACCATTTTGTATACTTTTTCAGCAGATGATTGAACGGAGCCCTTACATTATGTATGTTTGGAATGAATATTTGTTAATAATTTATCAAACTTAAAAATGCCTGCAGCATAATTACTTTTCTTTCATGTGGGCATATTCTTTATCGCCGTTACATTTAATGGATCTGGTTTTTTCCTGTCTTTGTCAATTACTTGTCTTAAGTATTTAATTTTATTCAACAAGAGTGACTGTGTGATAAGGAGTGGGTGTGTGATAAGTAGCTTGCTTACCAACCACATGGTTCTGGGTTCAGTCCCACTGCGTAGCACCTTGGGCAAGTGTCTTCTACTATAGCCTCGGGCCGACCAAAGCCTTGTGAGTGGATTTAGTAGACGGAAACTGAAAGAAGCCCGTCGTATATATGTATATATATGTATGTGTGTGTATATGTTTGTGTGTCTGTGTTTGTCCCCCCAACATCGCTTGACAACCGATGCTGGCGTGTTTACGTCCCCGTAACTTAGCGGTTCGGCAAAAGAGCCCCATAGAATAAGTACTAGACTTACAAAGAATAATTCCTGTGGTCGATTTGCTCGACTAAAGGCGGTGCCCCAGCAAGGCCGCAGTCAAATAACTGAAACACATAAAAGAGTAAAAGAGAGTAAGAGTATGAACGCACATTTTCCTTCCTGTAACTCGAACCCGTATTCGATTATTTTCTCAAATACTCTTTTAACGTGTTCAAAGTGTTGCACCTGTGATTCACTCTTTATTAAGATATCGTCTAGATAGGCGCTAGCGAAATCACAATCACTCAGCATTGCATTTATTACTTGCTGAAATATGGCACGAGCCACTTTTACACCGAAGGGAAACCGCTTAAATTTGAATAAGCCACGGTGTGTATTAATCATTAATAAATGTGAGCATTCTTGTTCTAATTGTATTTGCGGATATGCCGCCGAGAAGTCTAATTTTGAGAAGATTTTCCCTCCATTCAATTTTACAAACACTTCCTCCGGGTCGGCAGTGGGAATTTATGTGCGACTAAACAATTATTCAATCCTGTTTAAAAATCTGTACAAACTCTTAGCTTGTTATTCTTCTTTTTCACGCAAACCGTCGGTGCTGTCCAGTCTGCATGGTCCGTCTTTTCAATTAAACCAAGACTTTCCAGTCTTTCAAGTTCTTTGTTAACCTGGTCTATTGCTACGATTGTTACATTCTTATTTGGCCTAAATACAGATGATGTACCTTGCTTTACAACAATCTTAACCTTTTGTTTTTGTACAACTCAATTCTTCCAAGAAACATCTGGAAATAATTTAAAAATTTTTTCTTCAAGTCCTTCGTCCTCATTTGAACCTTTGAAAGACCCAACTATATTTCCACACAGAACGCTTATGGGCGTATCCCACAATTTGAATAGTTCCATCCACTCTGTGGCCAATAAATTAAGTGAAACTTTTAATACGTATATCTTTGCCTTTTTCGTTAGGCCTCGAAGTGTTACACTACCTACGAATTTATCGAAAAAATATGTTTTTTCCCGTAACACCATGTGCTACCTTTTTTTGATCTAATTCATTTCAACTTACCGATATATTTCCAAGTTATATCGTTTAAAATAGTGATATCACTACCAGTGTTCAATTGCATTTTAACACTTGTGTTTCTGATTTTCACATTCACGAATTTCCTCATCGTTATATTACCAATTTCTTCTGATGATACACTATTTATTATTTTTCTTTTCTTCTGATGTTTTTTTCATTTTCGTTCTATAGTGCGTCTTTTTATATCCTATATTTCCACAACGAAAACATTCCGCTTTTTTAAATAGAAAACTGTTCGTCAGTTGCATACCTTCACATGCAAAACATGGGTTTATTTCGTGACTTTTGTAGTGTTTATTGGAAAATACTTCATCACTATTCTGACTAGTTCGTGCTTGCTTTGCTTGGAAACAATCTTTACATTCAAATTCCTCTGTGTCGTGTCTTATTTGAATATCCATTCACAGTCTTCTGACACTTGCTCTAGGGTTACACTCTGGTTTTGTCCCAGCTTTGAGAGAGTTCTAGTTCTAACTTCTGCGTCCTTTTCGGCAATAAGTCCCTGTGTAAAAATCAGGCATTTGAAAATATGTAGCGTTAATTCGTCCAGCATAAACTTCTCGCATTCCTTGTTAACTTAACCAGCATATGTGACATAGTTCTCGTCGTTGTTTTTCTCTGTGTTCAGACACTTCCAATGTGTGTTGTTCAATGAGCATTTTTCAATGAAAATTTTACACAATATATTGTGTCATTAAAGTCTATGTTCGAAGGTTGTCTTTGGAGTGCATAATAACTGTATCGTTTATGTTCTGTCGCCGCCAGTTTTCTCAAGATGAAGCGTGTTTTCATCTCGTCGACCCAATCTTTACATCCTTTCTCAAAGATTTGCTCATATCTTCTGTAGTATGCTTCGAATATAGCTCCTTCGTCAGGTTCGTATTTGAACTCTGTTATGAAGTTCGCGACATAGTCTGGCGAGAACACTTTTTCTGACTTTCCTTATGACTTCAGCAATAGCAGCATTTGTTGCTGTAATATTATTTGTTGTTGTTGTAGCTTCTGTTGTTACTCTTGCAGTTACATCTTGGTGATGTTGTTCTTTCAGTCACTGTTTTTGCTATTTTTTTTTTTTTTTGCAAATCGAGCAAACTGGCCAACAAATTTCCCGTAAGTTTAGGATTTTTTTTTCATAAAATTCGCACGGTAAAAACTTTTGTAAGTTTATCTCCGAGTTTCTATTAACTCAACATTAATTCGTTTATCCTTATCAATTTTATTAATTCTTCGTGAGTTGTTTAGAATCGCGTCGCCACTGTTATATCCTTAAAATGTTGGATTGTTATAACACCCACTTCGTTAAACGGTATACTTAGTAAAACCAGTAAAGACACGACCGTCTACTATGTACTTGGTACTTCACGCACTTCTCTTTACTTATGATGACTAAGTTATTCCGTTCCTTACGTGAGAGGAGTGTACTGTTATTACTAATTCCCTACAACAAAATGTTATATTAAAGTTATTATTTACATGCTAGTTTTAAAATACTAACAAACTTTTACTGGCCAAATCCTTAATTCTGACTCACCCATCTCGTTAATTTCTGCAACCGTGACAGTGACTTTGTGTCTCACAGAATATATATTACGTCTCTTTCGTTTACGTGGATAGCAGCCGTCATAATACAAACCACACTCACCCGAGCCAACCAAAAAGACTGTACTTCTTACCGCTTTCCCTGCAATCATCCTATTCTCATCTGCTTTTATTTTCCACTCCAATTCCATTATCTCATTATATCCCTCCACCATATGAATATAGGTGATCTCTGTTTCTTCCAGTCTGATCCCATTTCTTTCCCCATTCATAATCCACTTCTTATCTAATTCAGTCGGTGGTACTGGTCCATAAGTGATTTACTGGTCCATAGCGCTTTATCATTCAGTTCTCCTACATCCCCTGAATCTTCCCCGTTTTCACTCCCATCCATTCTTTAATAACACTACCTATATTAGAAAAGTCAATCATCCCACCATCCACATTTCTGATTACTTCACGAGCACCTCTACCTGTGTCATCTTCTGCTGGTTATTTCACGTGCACATCTACCTGTGTCATCTTCCCTCTGTAACAACTTGCAGATTCGTCAACTGGAAGATTCGTCAAAGACCCTCGTTATATCCGCACGGATAAGAGACATTTGACACGCGCCATTTGCGCTTCACATTTATCTCAACAGAACATCTCACAATATTTAGATTCGTCCTGCACAGTACATCCACTAGGCTTCACAGAAAAGTCTTTTAATTTTCTATCCAAACTTACACCTCATCCGCATCGATTACTAACCCCTTTTCCGCTCACATCTCCCCTACACACTCTCGCGCACACAACATACGAAATCAGCCATTAATGACATAAAACATAACAATATTCGTATCAAATATATGGACACACACACATACACATATTACAATACGAAACACATTTCTGTACCTACATACAGATACACTTAGTCCTGTACACATAACAGATACACAAGCACATACATACATCTGCAAAAACGTACATAGAACATGTAGATGTCTATGGACATTGAATTCAATAATTATTATTTCAGGTATTACTAAGCATACGAAAGCATAAGCGAACTTACAACACAATGTGATTCATATATTTCATCGAAACACACACACACACACACACACACACACACACACACACAAACATACATGACACACGTGTGCGCAGGTACACGTATACACACACACTTACACTCAGATTTATACATACAGTAGACATACACAAGCATGCAACTCATATTGATCACACACAAGATAACTACTTATTCATTCACGCAAAAAGATGCATACACGCATACACATTCACCAACATGCACACAAATGCTCGCTTGTCCTCTGGTTCGCTCTCCCGTGAAAAACGACCCCAATTTCTCTGAGCTTTATTTCCTGTTAAACAGCAGTCAACCAAGCATACGAGTAACTCGTGGTTTGTCTATATAGAATTACTCTCCTCTTTTTTTATTCTTCATCTATACTCTAGTTTCTCTTCGTCTTTCCTTCTCTTTTTCCTACTCTCCGAAGCAGGGCAGTGTCCGAAAAGTTGAAGTTATTTACTCATTTCCTTCTCTCAAGCGACAGTCGAATAGTAGTGTTTGCGAACTTATTTCGGTGTTTTCGGTTTTTGATTTTCGCAAGAAACACACACAGACACAAACACACACAGACACAAACACACACACCAACACACACAAGCACACACACACATGCGCATACATTTATTTATCAGAAAGTCGAATGAGAAATTCATGTTACAAAAAAACATTAATCCAATATTAAGTATTAAATAAAATACTCATGGATAAAGATAAAGTGAAATTTTACTGAACACATATTTCCAATTGACAATTTTTTCATACTAAAAGACAGTTACAACAACTATTATAGTGACGTTTTCTGGCTGGTAGACACATATGCACATATGTAAACTCACGAACACAACACACACAAGTTGCAGTGAGTATGCACACACACACACAATATATATGTACTGAAAGGTTTATTTAGGACAACGATCGTTTCGGCTTACTTCTGCACAGCACCCTAATGCAAGGGGAACTATATAATGGAATCAAATGCACGCCATAATGCAGGAGAAACCTCCTCAGGCCACATAAAGCGGTTCAGGGTCATAAGATGTACATTTCGCTGATATTTGTGGCAAGATGATGATGGTATAATATGCGTGTTAGTAGTTAATCTATTTGAGAACGTCCAGCAATGAAAGTGCACTACCCCGGTTGATATCTGGTAGCCGCAATGGACATTCCCATTCTACTTTAAAGTAGGCATATAAAGGCATGTATATATATATGTGGCTGTGTGGTAAGTAGCTTGCTTACCAACCACATGGTACCGGGTTTAGTCCCACTGCGTGGCATCTTCTACTATAGCCTCGGGCCGACCAAAGCCTTGTGAGTGGATTTGGTAGACGGAAACTGAAAGAAGCCCGTCGTATATATGTATATATATATATGTATATATATATATATATGTATATATATATATGTATGTGTGTATATGTTTGTGTGTCTGTGTTTGTCCCCCCAACATCGCTTGACAACCGATACTGGTGTGTTTATGTCCCCGTAACTTAGCGGTTCGGCATAAGGGACCGATAGAATAAGTACTAGGCTTCTAAAGAATAAGTCCTGGGGTCGATTTGCTCGACTAAAGGCGGTGCTCCAGCATGGCCACTGTCAAAAGACTGAAACAAGTAAAAGAGTAAAAGATATATATATATATATATATATATATATATATATATATATAAAATATACAAGAATAGATTTCTTTGAGGTGAGATGCCTGAACTCACTGGCCGATGAATTCGTAAGTGCCTTTCTTATCGTTGATTTTTGGTGTCGCATGGCCAAGAATTACCGTGAATTTTTTTAGAGACACTTTCAAATTTATCAGAATATTTGGGCTGAAGATTGGAATAGTGAAATTTTCATTCACTTAACCATGAAACGATTCGTATCCAATTAACTAAAGACTTGTTTTGTTTACGCTTTTCCCTCCGGTTTTGTTCTATGTGTGCCATAAATATCGCCAGCCGTTTTAGAGAAAAATTTGTAGTTTAGAATCAGTAGTTCTTTCACTGCTATTTCTAAATTTTCAGTATGTTGGAGAAGCAACTCAATTGCTAATCCCTGTATATTTATGATGATATATATATATATATATATATATATATATATATATATATATATATATATTCATTTATATATACAAATACATATAAATATATGCATATATACATATATATATATTATTTTCTATTTTCGTTTGAAACTGTTTTGTATTTAACCTGGAACTTGTCGAAGTCATTTATCAAAAAAAATGAAAAAAAAAGAAAAAATAAATCAATATTTCATTTCGTTATTCCCATAGTTACACAATAACCGAAAAATGTTTCAACCGTGGGAAGTACCAACAGGGTTGATTTATAGTGGGCCTCAGAGTGGTTGTGGTAGTGGCGGTGGTGTTGGAAGTGGTAGTAGCAGCAGTAGTGGTATTAGCCATTTTATCTGAGCTGAGCCGTCAATGAGACGTTACATCTCCCACAACTTTACAGTCTTGATGGCCGTGTCATTTTACAGCTACTTATATCTACATTATCTAATGCGCCTTTAGCGCATTTAGAACAGTGGAGGTTGAGCTATCGGATGTTTGACTCCTATTTCTATCAGATCAAATGACCACATAGTCGTTTAGTTCGTGACCTGACTTATGATGAAAAGGTTTCAACTAAAATTATTACTGTTTTTACGAGCACATTTAGAAATCTAGGATCTCATATATATATATATATATATATATATATATATATATATATAGAGAGAGAGAGAGAGAGAGAGAGAGAGAGAGAGAGAGCGATAGATAGATAGATAGATAGATAGATCTCCAAGATATATCTATATGAGGATCAGCTAAATATTGCCAACAGAGAACTTCCCATATAATTTTACTGTGCTAACGCTAAATATTAATATGAACAGCACCGGTCTTTACTAAATGCATGCATTCAGATATCACTATAAAGATCTAAGTCTTTTGACCATGTATATAACAGAATACTGGTGAGAGGATATGAACCAACTCCATTTTATCGTCAGCGAATCGATTACATTTCGGTGAAATATAAAAACAACAATAAAGATATTCCCATAACTGATTGCTGTTTAACTGAGGATTTATTTTTGTATGTAACATCTATAAAGAATGAGTTGTCAGTATCTTCCGCCTTGAACCTAATATTTAAAATAGCAGCTCATTAATAATTTGTAAGCTCATAGTCATAAATAACATCCCAACTTTCTAAGGTGTGGGAAACATAATATCTGTGCTGTTAATAGCATTAATAATGACTGCAACAAATATGTTAATATTGTGTTCTGTCTTAAAAGTGAAATGCTTTAAATCGAGTCTGCTGAATAAATATCGTATCAGCTATAAAAAGCGAGGCAACGTGTGTGTGTGTACGTGCTTGTGAAATTTTTATTGTATTAGAAGTACTATTTTTCTCATATGACAACATTTCCCCATATATAGCTCCCTTTGTATACTGAATCGAATTCTGTAACTAATTGAAAGTGTGCAACGAACAAAAGCAGGTCAACTTAGAGGAGTTCCATCCCTTCAATGATATAACCCTAGCAGAATATCTGTTAGTTATACAGTATCGACACTGTTTGTGGCGGTAAGATTTACCTTCAAATTAGTTAGTTAGTTAGTTGGCACTCCGTCGCTTATGACGACGAGGGTTCCAATTGATCCGATCAACGGAACAGTCTGCTCGTGAAATTAACGTGCAAGTGGCTGAGCACTCCACAGACACGTGTACCCTTAACGTAGTTCTCGGGGACATTCAGCGTGACACAGAATGTGATAAGGCTGGCCCTTTGAAATACAGGTACGACAGAAACAGGAAGTAAGAGTGAAAGAAAGTTGTGGTGGAAGAGTACAGCAGGGTTCGACACCATCCTCTGCCGGAACCTCGTGGAGCTTTAGGTGTTTTCGCTCAATAAACACTTACAACGCCCGGTCTGGGAATCGAAACCGCGATCCTATGACCGCGAGTCCGCTGCCCTAACCACTGAGCCATTGCACCTCCACTTACCTTCAAATGACACCTGCTTTACAGACAGATGGAAAGTTGTCATAGGAATTACATAACACAAATAACTGAATAATTTCCTTGTAATCACATCTAATTATGACAAAAAGAGCACATTTGATAATGTATCCAGATACCCGATACCAAACAATTGGAAGCTCGCGGCTGGAGCTCTTTTCATCATATATTCACGAAACCTATTTACGTTTAATTAAATAGAATAAATCATAGAATCAACACTTCGTCAACGAAGGGAATTCTTTGCGGCGGTTCCACCTACTAAAATTATCATCGAAATCTCCCTCAAATCACTCTTTATCATTATCATCTTAAACAAAGAATAACACATTAGATAACAGGATCCCGACGGCCTGAGAATAAGATGGTTACGTTTAGAACGACTTACAACATAGACCCAACAAAGAGTAGTAGCAAACCAGTGCCAATATGTCGATGCGAACCATTACAATTTCAGTGGTTATCGAACAGCCTGACGTCTCTCATAATTGCATGTCTCAGAATTCTTACATTTAAACAACCAAAGTAATGTCAATATTAACGTATTGTCAACATTCTATAAAAACCGTCGATACCAAAAAAAGAATAAATGTATAATCAAAGAGAAAAGCACATCTCACCGTAATACCATAAATACGAAATTATGTAAATATACATAAAAATAGAGTTTTCCAGTTTTAATAATTTAACCTCAGATGCCAACCACATTTTAACCTTTGGGTTATTCTGATAAAGAATATTTCAAAAAAAAAAAAAAAAAACGTATTTCAAAGTTGTATTTTTTGAAAAAAATTCTTTTGTTTAATAAAGCCGACCGTAATTTCACTTTTTCGTCCTATTTAACAACATTTAATGAGTTTTCTTCCACTCAACAGAAGTTTATAATAGCTTCAAATAAACACTTAATTCGTCCAACATCTCATCAACTGAACACACAGCGGTTCCTTTTAACGGCTTTGCTTGAGAGATGAAAGTCAATCTGTAGAAGTCTTGTAATCATTAACTAACTCACTTCATATCTTCAACTTATAAACGTGCTTTTAAACATTTTTTTTCTCTCTCCTTTTTATTCGCTCACATTTTCACCTCGATATTTTGCAACATGTCTGAAATAGTCAAATGCTCTGACAATTCGATATGTTTCGTGTTACTAGTGGGGGAAATTTACAATTGTAAAGACAAAAACAATCACAACCAGAAGGCTAATCAAAAAGACATAATTAAACTATAAATAAAGAGAAGGTAAAACAGATAATTCTAACTTTTAAAAAGAGAACATATAGTTACACACATACAAACACACAACTCACATATGCCTTGTCATAAATCTTATTCGCATTCGTAGAAGTCATTTTGTTTTTCTGTTTTCATTTCCTGTTCATCTTAGCTTTCGTGGCACACCACGAATGAACTGTTGTTAAATGTTTACTTAATGTGAAATATTCCTCGTCACCATTGCTAATTCGATCTGTCATAATTAAGGTGATAGAATTAATTTCTCTTATATTTCTTTGTTAAATGCTGTCATCAGCTATCAATTTTGAATAATGGAACAATTAAAAAAAAAAGAAGTTTTCTATTGGTGGATATTGCAACTAAAAAATGATTTTTACAGAAAGTGATTAACAGTAGTTTGGCAGTTGCAACAGTACTTGAAAAATGTCAACTTGTTTTTCGAAATATTTTTCGAAAAACAAAAACAAAAAAAGAAAAAAATTAAAAAACCGATACGTCATCAGCGACATATACCAATGGACTGAGATTTTACATTTTTAACATACATGTCAAGTGTTGGCAGCTTTACGCTCACCAACTTTCGACCAATTATTAAGGAGGCCTTCAGGCTTAATGCAAACAATATATATTGTTTCATTCTGATTTTATTCATTATTCAAAGATTAAAATAGAAGTATGCTTTTAAAATTAGTTACTTAAAATCTGTTTAGGTTCACATAATAGCACAGCATAGTTGAATAAACCAATCGCTTGAGCTTAATTTTGAATTGTAGAACGTTGCAATTTACTTCATATTCTAAATTAAATTATTGCTATAACTTAATTGCTTCGGAGAAACAAAAAAAGACTTCATTTTCATATAGCTTATGTAGGACAAAGACAGTAAAATAGGGCCTATCTCTCACCTCGAACTGGATTAAGAGAAAATGTTTTAATCTCACTTTGCCACCAAACCAGTCACTTGAACACAGAAAATTTGTAAAATAATCACATTGATATTAATCGATTATGTTATGCATTAATGTACCTGGTTACTCCACACTTCTGTAGAATGAACAGGCAGAAGCTGTCTCTTCTCTAAGGGCACTGGTCAGTCGCTTTATCCTCTTTTCCAAGTTACTAGAGTTATATAGCTATCTACATAATTAGGATATGCTAAACGTTTCCTCTACTGTCCTTGAGTACAGTGTTTGTATATCCCATGTTTATGCAATGTTCATTCAATCGTTTATTTAATTATTTCTAGTGGGAAAAGAGAAATGTATAACGCTGCAAAACATGAGGCATTTCTAAAACGTATTTTGCTGTGTATCTTTTGTAAAGTGAGCAAGAAACATTAGAAAGTTTTAAAGAACTGATTTTAATTCCATGTTTCAGTTGTTTGAATTTCCTTACCCTACGAATACCGAAGCGAGAGATATGAACGTCATAGTTTCGATCCCAACAGTTCCTGAATATATAAAACCATTATGCCAAGTTGAAGACAAGATTACATCTCTTTAATCTCAAATCTTTATACAGAGAGGTATAATCGAATGAATAAACACCTGTATATTACTGGTATTAAACTAACAAATTTTGGAATGGTGTCAATCATATTATCAAATGTTTAAAGCAAGTTAATATATATATATTTCCGGAGTTTCAAGTTTGATACGCATTCGATCTCAGCTTGAAGCTAATTCCCTTCACTTTGGCTGCTAAATAATCTTGAGAAAAATATCAACATAATACAGTATTCCCTCCACACTACAGTAATTTGTGGTTTTGTATGTACGTCAGAAATCATTACTCTCTTTCAGTTGAGTCTTGAATAGCGGCTAAGTCAATACGGAAACACTGTGTATAAAGCTCTATTCTACAGCTAGAGCCTCATTTATGCCGCTGTTGAGATGTACTTCCGGTAGAACAAAGCAACGTTGTATCTGAAACACTATTCAAACGCATATGTTACACTTTTTATATAAATACCATAATTCAGTTACATCAATATACTTTTCCTACATTTTTTCTCTTCATATCACCTCACTTCGACAGTACGATTTCATTACTTTTTTTTCGTTGTTGCTTGTTCGTTCATTCATTCATTCGTTCATTCATTCATACATACATTCATTCATTGTACATTTTGAGTGAGTGGAGACAAAGTTTATAAATTTCTGTCTAGGTCATTCATACATACTATTTATTTATTTTCTCTGGTTGGAAGCAGGATAAAAAGTAAAAGTGTTGCTATTGTAATCAACAATTATTGCCTAATTGGAAATTATTTGTAAAATAATTCCCTTCTCCTACTTTATTGCTGGCCATTTTTAAGCAAACATATTTTATCTAAATACAAGTTAGACTCAATTATTTGGTCTCCCTTTTTAGTTTTGCTATTGATTGGCCGCTAAAATCATGTACAGAAAACGTGAAGGTTGAAAATATAGTTTCTGCTTTGTTTTAATGTCGATACAAAGAATTTAATCTGAGGAAGTTGGGTATAATGTCGAATTCGAATTCTAGCAGCATTCTCGTAATTAAATTCCTTTTCTTTTTGTAGCATTCAGTTAATTTTAACAAAGAACGATATAAACTATAACATTAATCAGAATATATTTCTGGTATTTATTCTTTCGTCTTGTTGCTTGAGCTGGTTGATTACCTTTACTTGCAATGTTTCGCAAATTCTAATCAAACTGAAAATTGTCAATTCGGTTGGGACTCGGTTATTGGAACTCGAAATGTAAAGACAAAACTAAATACTGCTGTCCATTGGATCAGTTTAATGAATAAGAATTTCGTTAAAACCACCGACTTCGGTACCCGAGTCTCGTACATTAAGCGTTGTAGGCAATTAAAAGCAAATGAATTAGAGAAGTGCTTATGTGTTGTGTTTCGAAAAGACACGCTTAGAGGACAATCAATCCGTAACTAGAAATCTTCCAAGGCATTTAATCATTACGCAAATATGCTATTTATAATAGAAGAGTTTTATCACTAACAGCACCTCCGCGACTGTGGGCATTTGAGAGTAAAGAGTTTCGACACCAGGCGCTGGTAACATGTTATAACACAACAATCGTTTAATTACAGCTTCAATAGTCTACTGACTAAGCTACAACGCAACATCGCCATCTCGCTATGCATAGTTAAAACAACGGACAAAACTCTTCAGAGTTTACTATTTTTGAGTAAAATGACATCTACCATTATCTATGAAACATCTATTGTACCAGTGATAACCAGTTTAACGAAAGAAAATATAAATAACGAACGTTTTTGTAATATCTGTAACTTGGTCGCAAAACAAGTAGCAATAACTGCATCCCTGCATGAAACAGAAGCAATAGCGACATCCTTGGAATGAATAACATCATTTGGTTGGAGCAACAGCAGTAGCAGTAGCAAAGCACACGTGAAATAACAATGATTTAAAATCGGTAGAGAAAGAGAAAAAAGAAATTAAAGAAAAGTACGTTCATAAAACTGTAAGTTTATTAAAAAGCATGAGTTTCTTATTTCTCTAGATATGCTTAAGAAAAAAGAAGCATTTTTCTATTATCTCTCAAGAAATAAATTTTTCTAAAATCGATTCGGTTCAAAATTTTCTGTAGACATTATTTTAAAAAGCTAAATTTGGTGGATGTTTGATCCAGTAGAACGCTGGAAAAAATCTATTCCAGAATTTACTGGCATCTTTTTACGTTTATTCAAAATGCGGCTGTTCTGATTTCTTATATGTACCGCTATTGCGGCAATTCTTTTGAAAGATCGTATGAACTGCGCAGCGCCACTAAATAATCGTGTTTTTTGTCTTTTCTATAATTTCTTCCCAAAACTGTCGATTTGAAATTTAATTTTGATTTTGTTTTAATTTTTACAGTAGATCTTTTTTTGTTTCGGTTTAAATACTATTATCATTGGTTATGACCTTGGTAACATTAAAGAGCACTTTTCAGCCACAAATGCACCATCTAGATTTCTATAGACTATGACAACGCACATGGAGAACTAATACAAAGTATATAGAGTGTAGAAAAAATACTTAGAAGCCGGTTGAAGGACACCGAATAGTTTAATAAAGGAACTTGTAAAAAGAAAAGAAAAGAGAAAAAAAAACAATAGCATGCGTACATACATGCATACACACATATTTATACTCTTACACACTATGGTTTATATTAGCCTAATTAGCCACTTGCATTGCTAAACTGTGAGTTGTTTGGTGGCTATCAACTTATCGAAATTTCCACCTATTTCTAAATCGTCTACAGAATATAAATCTTCCTGTCCCTCTCTCTGTCTCTGTCAGTCTGTCTGTCTGTCTGTCTCTCTCTCTCTATACAAGAGGACGTTTTACAAGAGGACCTTCTACCCCTCCACAAAAAGCGGAAGAGCTGCCGCTCCAACTTGATCATCACGAACGGGCACAAGGCACGACGGTTAGGTGGTAGGTAATCACAGAAGCGATAAACACTCCTGCGACTTCCGCCCTTCCTTTCAGAGAAAGCCGCTGCTCAGACCAGGTCTGAGTTAGGTGGGTCACCCTGCTCGTCACTTCACTACAATTCTTCTCTATCTGGAGGTCTGAACCAAACCAAATCCCCAGCGTTTTAACCGGCCTCTCCGTCCAACGCCCTACGACGTTGTTGGGAGGTCAACCCTGTCAAAAGCTTTGGACTAGTCTAAATGGACTAGAGCCCCACCCTTGCCAGGAGATCCATTAACTGTCTCTAAAGAGTAGCGTAGAAGGTGGAGATTGTCGTGTATGGATATGTGCGCTCCGACGATTCCACCCACAACACAAGCCAACCTTTTTGTTAACACCTTGGCCAAAATCTTCAACTATGTGTTACGCAGAGTGATGGGCCTGAAATTACCTAAAATATATCCCTTGTTTGGGTCCTTTCTAATCAGCGTCACCACTTCATGGTTCACAGACCTGGGTATAAACCCATTCTGCTGCACGAACAAGACTGGCATACTGTTATGAATTCCGTCGGGGAGACCATCTAGTCCCGGCGACTTGTCTCCGCTGCAGTCCGACAAAACCTCCTGCATCTCCGCAGCTGTGATCGGCCCCTCACACAGTACACCATTTCCAGCCTCGAGAGACGCGGCACACCAGCGAGAAAGTCCGTTAAGTCCCTCCTAATTTCCGGCCCTTCGCCCCTCCCGAAAAGCAGGGCGAAATGCGCCTGAAAGACTTTACACATCTCCTCGGGTTCCTTTACCAAATTCCCTTGATTATTCATCAAAGACCTTATAGTGTCGATATTTCCACGTTGGGTCTCTACCACACGGGCCCATTCCGCAGCTTTGATTCCTTCCCGTGCCATTGCACGTTGATTAGCTCTGACTACGCATCCTTCGTTTTTAGCCTCGAAGTGATGGTTAAGCGCCATTCTCTCAGCTAAAACTCGGGGTGCGGAGTCAGATTCCAGTGCTTCGTCTCGGGCCCTAACCAGAGCCCTTTCTATTCTATTTTCTTGGACACTAACTCTTTGCTGTACCTAAAAGACTCAAATTTTATGGGCTTTTTGAGGGCATATCACCATTTGTTAATGATGGCACCACACAATACTCTCATCACTAACTGTCTAATCTAACTTGTGTACTCCACATGAGACAAAAGTGAGTTATTGAGTTTCCAGTAGCCGGCTCCCAGCCTCCTGGTAACAATTTTGTGATCACTGTAGCTGACATAGATAAATTGTGGGCGACTAATTAGGTTTTTGTCTATTTTCTTCATTAAAATCCTGTCTAAATAAGATCTAAATGACCATCGCTATTAACTCATGTCCTCAATGGAGCGTGTGGGACATTTACTTTGTACTTATGTGGCAGCTGAAATCGACTGAACAGATAACTGAAGCACGGGCTTCCCCTCCTATCAGTTGACGAGTCAACGTAATCTACGCATCGTCCCAAGAAACTTCTCCAGGCTTCGAAAAGAATCAGACTATCCAGTTCCCGAGGGAGCATACACAGTTATCAGCCTGAAGACTTTACCGCTGCTTAGTGTCCGATCGATGAAGATAATTCTTGTCTCTAAATCCAGGCTTTTCCTGATCTGCACAGCAACGCCTCTCTTTCCGTCAGGAAGGCATAGATAAATAATTTTCTCGTAGCCATTTAGGAGGGGAGAGAAGTCTCTTTGACTTCTCAGACAAGACTCTTCGGCCACTATAATATCCATTCTATGCGACCTGAGGTCATTAAGGAAACACCTTGCTTCAACTCTGTTGCCATGCGGCGTGCATTCAAACACCTCACGTTGAGAATATCCATAATGGTTATACATAGTTTCAGATGGGGTGGTACGTCCGTCTCATTCCTTTTGTTCTTCGTCCGGGACTTGCGAGGTATCGTTGACAAGGCCCTCAAACATTAGTGGGGAAAAGTCTTTCCACAGAGGGCTGATGTCGTTTTTAAAGCGATTTGCCAACATGTTATAATCGGCTCTGTCCTTTTTATAAATAACAATGTTTGGGGGGAACGTTTTCCTCCTCGTAGTCATTGGTTACGTTGGCTGCATTGGGCACATCCTTTAATTGCTTCAGTAGTGACTTGTTAGTCATCACTAATGCAGTATAATCCATGTGTACTTGGGTGGAATACATTTTGGGCTAGGATCTTTTGTGCCTGTGTGTTCTGTTTCTTGTTATTTGTTTTGTTTTGTTGTAGGGTTAGTGGGGGTGGATGGGGAGGATTTTTTTTCTTTTTTCTTGGAGAAAATCTCCCACCTTTCTCCTTGGGATTCCTGTATCTCCTCTTCCTCTGTTTCATTTTCAGAGGTTTATTCATGCGTTTCACCTGCAGCCTATTTTTTTTTTTTTTTTGCTACAGGTTGGGGAATCCATACTTTCTTCTTCTACGGTTGAAACCTCTTCATCTTGTTGTTCTTCCTCTATCCCCTTCTCTTCGTGTTTCTGGGGACACTTAGCTTTCATGTGTCCCCGTACTCCACATTGATAGCATACGGGAGGTTTTCCTTCCACTACAACTCTCAGCTTCGTCTCGTCCTGGAACACCAATTCCTTTGCAGTTTTGTGGAGATCTAGTAAATTGATGTGAGCCGACACCTCAAGGCCATATCCCTAGCAGTTTACCACCGTAGTTCTTGTGATTTTAAGTATTTTGGTTTCCTCTTCCGTATTATAGAGGATGGCTGCTACCAGTCACGTTTCGTCAATTTCTGGGGGCACTCTACCAATCCTAACTCTGGCCGCACGTTTGACACAGTAGGTTGGTTGTAGTACCCACTCAATTAATCTCAAAGGCACAGTGAAATGTTTTATTGCTTCTTTTTCAGTCGCGAAGCGTCCCTCCACTATGCTATATTTCCTCCCTCTGGTGTAGTTCGTCGTTAGACTTTTGATTTCTTTCAAGCATTCTTCGACTGCCTCTGCTGCAGCTAATTCAACTCTTTTTGTAGCGATAGACAGCATTCTGTATATTACTGTCCTTTTTCTGTTTTTTCAATAATTTCCTTAGGCGGTGTCAGCCCCAGGCTGTCTCTTTCCTTTCTTAACAGGTCATTGTACTTCTTAAAATTAGTTTCGTTCAGTTGAATTTCTCTAACTTTCAAGACATCTGCCGTTAGACTCTTCCCAGTTACTGCAGCGTAACTGCTTGCTGGAACTGGTTAACTTTCCATACTGTTGTTATTCACAACTTCACCAATAAATGGGGAAGAAAAATAAAATTTCACAGGTAACAATAAATTTAATAATTCAGTAATACAACAATTAGATGCGGTAGACCTTTAACAATTTAAACAACAACAAGACTCACACGAAGCGAACACACATCAAATGCAACAGGAAATCAAATGACACGACTACAGCACCAACGTCCCGTATCGGATCGGTCCCAAAATTTAAGCAGTTTGTGCCAGTTACAAGGCCAAACATCCCTGAAAGTTTCATCCGAATTCATCCAGTGGTTCTTGAAATATCTTGTCCCCGGGAAAACAAGCAAACAAGACTGAAAACAATACCTTCGCCTTCGCTAAGGAAGAGGTAATAATGAGACAACATACTAACATGAATTTTAGATTCCGCAATCGGCATGAAGTCAAAATAATTTGACCATATTACTCTAGATTGCCCATTTCTTGGCAAGACAGAACACATCGCAGTCATGGTTGAGTATGAAGTACTTTCTGCCTAGCTATATGCCAACAATTCATTATAAAAACCTAGAAATATTTATAAGCATCTACAAAACCGATATTTGATAAGGGCTTAGCTCCGATGATCTGGCACACGACTGTCTTAGGTGACCACGGAATCAAATATAACCGGCCAGCTATCATAATCAAGTGACAATTATATGTGCTATGACAATTTTATGTATTATTCTGGACAACCTGATTCCTTCTGTGAGGAAAAATAGCGTAAGAAAAGAAGTCAAAAAGCTATCAAAATATATAGACCTAGAAACAGAAAAGAGCAAGTTGCAATATATGAGAATAAAAACGTTATAACTAATAATCGATGGGTTAGTTATAACAAAGCAGAACAACCTCCAACAGCATATATGAAATACCATCAACATTAAGTATATTTTTTATGAATTGTCATACTATTTAGAGTGCTAGATGGAATGCTTCTTCTCACTGTGTCCTCAGTTCCACTGCCACCGTAGTGAACAATGTCGTTCATCATTTTTGGGGTCAGTAAAATGTACCAACTCAAGGAAGAAATGTGGCCAAACGGTTAGAGAGTTGGGAAAAATGTCTTGCGTTTTATTTGCTTCTGCCCTTTGAATTCTGGAAGCAATATTTGTAACAATACTGGTGCTAAACTTTTCAGTTTCACTTGACGGCGTTTCCTTTGAATGAATATTTGTGGCCAGGAGAGGGAACATTTGCACATGCGAGCAACTGTCAATCCTCCTCTAAAATTCTTGTCCCTGCACGCGCAGAATCATACATAATCCATTTTGTCCGACGATAGTGCACCCATCTAAATGCTAGAATACAACTTATATTCCACACATCAGTTCAGCAGAACAATAAATGATTTAAAAAGCAAGAAAACAAACTCAAGTAAAGAGTAAAACCAGCGTAACATACAAACACATAAGGCGGTGAGCTGGCAGATAAGTTAGCATGCCGGGCGCAATGCTTTGCTGTATTTCGTTTGTCTTAATGTTCTGAGTTCAAATTCCGCCGAGGTCGAATTTAGGCCCCTTCCCTAAAATTTCCGGCCTTGTGCCTAAAGTAGAAAAGAGCATACAAACACATTGCTAAACCTATAAAAGGCTAATCCTGTATACACTTCATCAACAGAAGAAGGAATCGAACCATGTAATAGAAACATTTATCTACCTATTGAAAACAAATAATGATTTCTAGCATTAGGCCACCGCCTAATATTATGAGGCAGGTTACAACATAGTAAAGTCAACCTTACTTCTTCACAGGCTGATACTTTACATATACTAGCGGGAGGAAAGTCGAAGTCAGCCTGAACGAAATTTGAACTGAGAACAGAAGGAAACATAACTTGATATATAACTAATATAACACTGCATTTTTCCCAGCGATCTACCGCTTCTGCTATCAAAGATTCCTAATTCTGGCTACCTTCAGTTTTATGACAAGTTTAATCATTAAATCGTCTCCAGTACTTCACAGTTACTTTAGTTTATCGACCCCACAAAGATAAAAAAAGAAAACTCTCTCTCTGCTGGAACTTGAAATCAGATATTTTGCTCCTCATTATAGCAGTAATTTCTAACTTTTAGTAAGGCGGCGAACTGGCAGAAACGTTTAGCACACCGGCCGAAATGCGTAGCAGTATTTCGTTTGTTTTTTTTATGTTCCGAGTTCAAATTCCACCGACGTCGACTTTACATTTTTATCCTTTCTGGGTCGATGAGTACTAGTTTCATACTGAGGTCGATCTAATCGACTGGCCCCAACTCCAAAAATTTCGGGCCTTGAACCTAGAGTAGAAAAGAATATTAATTGTGATCGTGATACCCACGACAAAGAAATGATCAAGCTCAGTAACAATCTATTGTGCAACAACTACCCCAAAAGCGTACCATCTACTCCAATTATGAAGAAAAAAGAGGATGAAACCAATAAAATGTCTACAGTCTGTCTACCCTATGTGAAAGGTCTCTCCGAAAAGATACAACAGATATGCGGCCCATATGACATCAGGACAGTATTCAAGAGTAATACAACACTTCGCAAATATCTCCTTCTGGTAAAACCACCAATAGAAGAGAATATGACTAAAAACTGCGCGTACTCCATTCCATGCAGCTGTGGTAGCTTATACAAAGACGAAGCATGCCGCCCCCTCAAAATAAGGGTAGAGTAACATCGCAAAGCTCTGACACGAGGAGATATTGATAAATCGGGTATAGCTGATCATGTATGGAAAAATGGAGACCACCTCCCCCTGTGGGATGAAGTTAAAATAATAGACAGAAAGCACCACTGAAAAATACGAAAAATAAAAGAAGCAGCACATATGCTAGCATACAACAACCTCCTAAGCAGACCGAGTGCAGATATGAATAACTTATGGGAACCGGTATTAAGGAAGGATAGGACAAGATTCCCAAGATTCCGTGTCCGATTCCAGGCAGTGACTTGAATAATAATAATAATAATAATAATAATAATAATAATAATAATAATAACAGGATATAAGATGCACCACCCAAAATCTGACATAGAAAGGCTATATATACAACGCACAGAAGGTGGCAGGGGTCTTATACAGCTAGAAAACTATTATAAAATAACCACCATAGGACTGCAAAAATACCTACTCCAGAAGCAAGGGAAGCTAATACAAATAGCCACAAAACACGAACAAAACAAAAAACTGTTTTCAGTATTTAAGGAAGCTGACAAGTACAAACAAGAAATCAATCTACCTAACAAATACGAAGAAGAAGAAGAAGAAGAAGAAGAAGAAGAAGAAGAAGAAGAAGAAGAAGAAGAAGAAGAAGAAGAAGAAGAAGAAGAAGAAAAGCTATAAAACAAATGAAATCCAAACTAAAACTAGAACAGCAACGGACCATGATAAAACGATGGCAAGAAAAGCCCCTACATGGTAAATACTGGGCTAAACTAAATGCGAAAGAAATAGACAGAGAAAAATCCCAGCAATGGCTGAGAAGCTCAGGACTCAAAGCAGAGACTGAAGGATTTTTAATTGCTGCACAAGACCAGAGCCTCCCCACCAGAAATTACCAAAAACACATAATGAAAAGAAATATAACAAGTAACTGTAGAATATGTGGAGATGGACAAGAAACAATAAATCATATTATCTCTGGCTGCCCAGTCCTGGCTAAGAAGGAATATATTCACAGACACGACAGAGCTGGGACCTATATACACTGGAAGCTATGCCAACACTATGGAATAACAACAGAAAAAACATGGTATAAACACACGCCAGAAAAGGTCACAGAAAACGAGAAAGCAACCATACTCTGGGATATGCCAATACACACAGATAGAGAAATTAAAGCAAATAGACCAGATATAGTTGTCAAACATCATGAAGAAAAAAAATGTTTTCTAATTGATGTATCAATACCAGCAGATGACAACGTTTCTCGAAAAGAAATGGAAAAACTTTCAAAATACAAAGACCTGGAAATAGAGATAACTCGAATGTGGAGTCTAAAAACAGAAACAATTCCTATCATAGTAGGTGCCTTAGGTATAATAAAAAAAATATTCAGACAAATACATAACAAAAACACCAGGACTTACAAATATATATAACATACAGAAAATTGCACTACTGGGTACTGCACACATTCTACGCAAAACACTTTCAATACAGTAAACATAAGAGCACCACAGCAAACCACAGCACATACCCAAGGCGCACAGAGCTGCGCTCGGTAGTGAAGTGAAAGCACGTTATAAAAATAAAACTACTGAACAATAATAATAATAATAATAACTTGAGAACCCAGGTTCGAAATTTCCCCAAGACACCTCATGAAGGCTGGAGGGTATATCAGCCGAAGCGTTGTGTTAACAACAAACAAGATGAGGACAATTATCCATCTAATGTAAATAATTTATATAGAGTCCAGATTTGATGTATTTTCTGACAATGGTTAAGTGTGGGTCTGGAGACTTTGTGATCAAGTATTTGACGTGAAAAGTTTGCAGCCATCAATAAAACACAGTGGTTATTTTGTGATGGTTTGAGGAGTAATTTGGAGCAGTAGTCGGTCAGAGCTGGTGGAGTGTTAGGAAAACATAAACCCTGATAAATGCGTCTATATTGCAGAAAGGACTCCTTCCAATCTTCTCCAGTGGCGAAACGTTTAAAAATGATTTTTATTTATGGAAGATGGGGGCTCCTTGTCACACAGCTAAAAAGATCCAAGATTGGTTGGATTAGAATGGCA
Organism: Octopus bimaculoides; assembly: GCF_046866305.1. NCBI lineage: Eukaryota > Metazoa > Mollusca > Cephalopoda > Octopoda > Octopodidae > Octopus > Octopus bimaculoides. Next base: position 77,904,221 of record NC_142928.1, on the reverse strand, counting down.
TTAAAAAGCTTCCATGACTAAGCCAGTCAACATATATGAACTCTATTGAACACGTCTGGGGCATAATAGACAGGTCACTTCATAAAAAGAACAACAAAGTTTACTCAAAGCCAGATCTTTTGAGATTACTGTGTGAAACTTGGCAAGAAATTCATCAAGAGAATATTCGTCGTCTGATCAGTAGCATGCCTAATAGGCTACTTGCATTGAAAAATGCAAAGGGTATATTTTCTAAATAATTTTGAATGTGTAATTTCAGGTTTAAATAAATGTTAACGATTATAAGAGAGTCTATTTACTTCTGTCATATCTGTGTGTGTGTGTGTGTGTGTGTGTGTGTGTGTGTGTGTGTATAATGATACGATATTATACGACTATAAGGAAGTCATGTAGTCGATTATTTCGATTGTGGGAAGTGAAGAAAAAGTAGGAAGAGAGGAATTCGAACGTAAAATAATATAGGTCAGCAAAACAGAGCAGGACATTTAGCCGGTGACTTACGTTTTTGCCAATCTACCACACTAGTAACTATGGCAATAATAATAAAATAATAAACAAAAATAAACAACAATGGGGGTGGCTATTGCCCTTTCTGATAAGGATTAGGAGTAAATAGCATTAATGAATGACAAAAAAGAATGAAATAAAATACGTTTTCTGGAAATATCAAAAAAGAATTAGTGTCATTATCTACGTTTACGAGATGACTGACATTTTCCTTACCAAGTGACATACAGCTTAAGTTCCTATTTCTAGCAGCTTGCATTAAAATGCTAACTGTGTTACATATCTTGAAATAAAATATTCTATCAACGACATACATTTCCACGCAGCACAGAGACTGTCTGTCTCCACTGTCTCCATCTGTAAATAACTCCACAAAGAAGTATTTGATGGGTTAAACGTTGCTATTTTCCTTATTGATAAAGCCGATACTGTAAAAAGCACACACACACACACGAATGTATATATATATATATATATATATATATATATATATATATATATATATATATATATATATATATATATATATATATATATATATATATATGCATGTATATATATATCTGTGTGAGTGTGTGCATGTATTATGTATGTAAGTCTTTATACATTTACAGATATATATGTACATAGATATGCATGTATACAAATACATAAATATATATTCACAAATATATTTTTATGTGTATAAATATGCACGAATATACATAATATATGTTTATACACACACACACACACACACACACACACACACACACACACATATATATATATATATATATATATATATATATATATATATATATATATATATATATGTATATGTATGTATGTATGTATGTATATGCATATAAGTAGATGAAGAATGAATTACCATATCTTTATTATTAGTTACACTTGTCTCGATACCATTCCGTTTCTAACGCCACTGCGCCAATATGTTTCACCATGAAAAGTTACGCAATGTATGCGATTGGTTATATTGAAATGTCACTACATCGGATTAGCATCATGGCGTGCTATACTCCTGCTTAAGTCGCCAATCTGTTTGCTGAAGCAAACTTTTCTCGGATAATAATTTGACATCTACTCCACAGGCCAACGACGACTCCTTAATTTTAAAGAGCTACTGTAAGATACTTAAACCGTTCAATGTATTTAGTTAGCGCTGTTTGAAATTTAGTAATACCAATTGGGCAAGCTATGAACTACTAGCCAATCGGCAGACTTACAGATACATTAAGGACCAATTATACTCTCATGATGTTAAAAAAACAGAAATACTTAGAATATTGATATACATTATTATAGAAGAGCATCGTTTCGACGTAATATTCACGATAACCTCAAATCGGCGAGGTCATGAAAGTGTCAGCTAATCTAAACGTCAACACTTCCCCTAAGACTTTCGAGTTCTATAAATTGAGTATCAAGCTAGTATTGACGTCCATTGTTCTTCTCTAATTCGTTTCTCTTTGTCTGTTTCTGTGTCTGTCTGTCTTTCTCAGTCTCTTGCTCTATTTCTCTCCATTATCTTTATATCTAGAAGGGATTGGCTATGGTCAGTTCGCTACCAAATTTGGATGCCTAGGAAACGCAGTATTTCATGACAACGTCCTTAGAACCCAGTCTGAAACTGGGAGGTCAAAGAAGAAACGAAGGATCCCTGGCAGTTTGATGAAATTCCTTTCATACAAGATTGAAAACTGCATTTCCAACTGCTCAACACAAGCTAGTTTCTTGCTCTGTGGTGCTCTCCAGATATTTATAGATATGGTTTGCTTGCACTAAGCAAGATAAATTAATATTTTTGTTGGAAGACGAGCTGGGGCGCTGTGACATTGAAACCTTGCCAAAAGGAAGTGTTTCAATGTCACAGTTGAGTTAAATTCTATAGAAAATGTTTACATTGTCTTTTGTATTGGAATAAAAATATGGTAGTAGACTTAATTCATCAGGAATTTATCTACTGCAGGAAATATTCGTCAAATTACATTTTGTGCTCGGTCGTTGTTGCTTACAAGGTGTAGCTGAAAATTTCCTGGCTTTAAGGATAGCGTGAAATCTCGGTTGGAGACCCAAAATTCTGCGTTCTTTTACAGGGCTTAGAAAAACTGAAGGAACGCTGCAATTAAGATTGTGAATCTGAGAGGAAGATACTTTGAATAAAATCATAATTAATTGATCCTCCTATATTTTCTTTTACTCAAAGCCAGGAACCTTTCAGCATCTCGTATACTGCTATTGCGTGGACTTCCGTGAAGACTTATTGGGCAGACTCTCATCAACTAAACTCTATCCGTGACCACCCCGTCTTTTTCCTGTCTACAAGGAAGACAGAACCACACTACTGTGTAATTTTCTATGCCGTTATAGTGTGACTTGAAGGAGATTCGGCGGCTAGTTCTAGCAAGTTGAGTAAAGCCACCAAGTAGTGGTTTCTTCGTTGGTCGTACCTGTTTCGTGAGCATATATTTTAGAAGACGGAAAAATGGGAAGTTTTGACTTTCATACTCTTCTCAATGTCATTTAAATTTTGAAACCCCCTAGTCATCTTACAAAGTCAACTCGTTAGAAATTTAATTCTTTCTATGTTGAGTCTGCAAAATATAAGAATTCTTGATATTTTTATCTAACTATTTATATAACTTACATCACATTTTTGTCGTTTATTTACAGCTTTGCTACGAAGCAGTCACCGAATCTCTGCATTTATGATGGTGACTATGACAGGGGAATGTCTATATCTGTAACTCGGAGAGCTTCGTTTTGTCTTTCGTCGATTTACAGCAAAATATTTAAACATACTTATATGCATTCATGGATGAATGCATGTATAATACATACATACATACATACAAACATACATACATACATACATACATACAAACATAAAACATGCCAATAAAAATATGTTTCCTTCTCGAGCCACGCCAGGCACATAAAAACCGGTTACCCGGTTTCAGTGTCGTGTATATTCCCCACCTGGACGGGACGCCGATCAGTCGCAAGATTATACATTTTTGCCAGTTGAGTAGACTGGAGCAACGTGAAATGAAGTGTCGCCCGGTCTAGGAATCGAAACCACATTCTTATGATCATGAGTCCTCACCCTAACAACTAAGCCACGCGCCTCCACTATATACATGTACACATACGTAGATATATGATCTGCATAAAAATCTAGAAAAAACATGTGTATATGTGTGTGTGTGTGTGTGTGTGTGTGTGTGTGTGTGTGTGGGTGTGTGTGTGTGTGTGTTTGTGTGTGTAAGCACATACATACAGACACTAGGACTCGCGCCTATTCGTTAGAATATTGCACGCATCCAAGATCATAGTTTCGTTTAGAGTAGACTAATTTGCATTCTCCAAATACATTTGAGTAGAAGTATGATGCTTCTAGACGAACTTAGTTGCACAATTATACGCATACACATATGCGCAATACACACACACACACACACATATGCATACGTCAGCCAATTAAGATACTCACAAACCTCAAGAGCTGTCTTCATTTAAACAAATGAAACTTGTCACACTGTTTGTGACCAGCCTGAATTCTTCGAAGGAACGATAATAAATAAATAAATCTCAAAGAAGCATGTAAGCATACACGAATGCATACAGGGTGTTCAAAACGTTGCTCCGCAGTGAATGTTTTTCATCCTGCGCATGCGCAACTTGGCTATCATTGCATGGCTGGCAGGATGTCAACCATTGTCCCTCAGTCATTGTGTACCCTTCAGCGTGTCGTCATACAAACCATTAAAGAACGTACGTTTTTAGGTGAATGGGTGTTTCGGGCTGGAAACAAATACACAGATAATGTGAAACGGAAGTTCAGTGAAACTTTTCCAAATACTGTTGTTCCACATCGTGACACTGTGCGGGATATGATAAGAAAATCTAGAAACATAGGCTCGAAAACCATTAATGAACTAAAAAAAACGCAATCATAGCCTTCACACGGTCCATACTGCGTCAGACTCTCCAAGATGTATTTCAAAATTTGTGTAGAAGAGTCAACTTATGTATTGAAAATAAAGGACAACACTTTCAAAACCTCTTATAAAGTTTTTTAAAGACTTGTAAAGTCTAATATATTCTTTTGTAGTCTTATACAATCGTAAATAAATATTTATTTTGCGATATAATACTTACTCTGCGAGAGACTGTTTGAACAACCTGTATAATCAGACAGGAAGATTAATGAAAGACTAATCAATCAAAACATGTCATCAAGGCTTGATATGTGAATTAACCAGTTGACTCATAACTGCATTATCTAAAGTTTCATACGTGGTAAAGTATTCTCTGAGCGTTCGGATGCAATGATACTGAATGAATGACACCGCTTCCGAAACGCTATGTGTGTGTTTTTGAGCTTGTAAGAGATATAGCGACGCAAATATCAACACACACGCGCGCGAGCGCGCGTGTGTGCTCTTTTACTCTTTTACACGTTTCAGTCATTTGACTGCGGCCATGCTGGAGCACAGCCTTTAATCGAAGAAATCGATCCCAGGAATAATTCTTTGTACGTCTAGTGCTTCTTCTATCGACCTCTTTTGCCGAACCGTCAAGTTTCGGGGACATAAACACACTAACATCGATTGTCAAGCGATGGTGGGGTTGACAATCACAGACACAAAGACACACACACACATAAATATATATACATATATATTACACGAGAGGGTTCTTTTAATTTCCGTCTACCAAATTCACTCACAAGGCTTTGGTCAGCCCGAGGCTATAGCAGAAGCTACTTGGCCAAGGTGCCATGCAGTGAGGCGGAAACTGGAACCACGTGGTTGGGAAGCAAGCTTCTTATCACGCAGCCATGCTTGGATGCATACATAGAGACATACATATATACATGTGTATTTATACATATATGTATGTAAATATGTGTGTGTATTTGTATGTATGTGTATAAATATAAACTAACTAACGATATAGAAAAGAAGTTGTTTTTTTTCTTTTCGAACGCAGAGGTGCTGTTAGAAGAGTAGAAACACTGGGTAAATATCCCTTACAGAGCGGAGAAAATTGTCAACAAACAACCATGTCACTCAGACCCACATCCCCCAACACTCCGGCTGAGTGCTAAACAGCCCGCTGTAGATTTAATGTATTATTATGTAATATACTTTTTATATAAGTAGTAGTGGTAGTGCAAATCAGCCAGAGAATCAGAGCTCACTTTTTAACTCTCTCTCTCTCTCTCTCCCTCTCTCTCTCTCTCTCTCTCTCTCTATCCATCTCTCTCTCTCCCTACCGCCCTCCTGTTCTCCCTCTCTCTCTCTCTCTCTCTCTCTCTCTCTCTCTCTCTCTCTCTCTCTTTCTGTAATTAGTGGCAATTTGGTACGTTGCGGTTTTGAGCATTTCCTCATCGTTGGATCTATTTCTGTATAAATCTACATTCGGATTATTGCTATAGAGGTAAAAAGTTGCAAATGTTGCTGTTCTTGTGCATGCATCTGTAGTGACATGCGTCTCAGTACAACCTTCGTGGCCAGTTCATTGATACCTTTACTATTTTTTGTGTCTGTGTTCCTGCTTGTGCCTACATTGGAAGGGAGAGGTAATGTTCCAAATATAGTGTTACAATTGTTGTTGATGTTTTTGCCTAATCCCATGTTAGACCTGGGTGACCATAACTCCAAACAAAGAATTCCCTTCGTTAAAAATGTTATCTTATTTAGGTTAACTCATCTAGAATCATCATATCCAGTGTCCTTTTTATGTACAACATTTGTAATTTGAAGGAGATTTGGTTACTATTTCTAGATGGTTGTCTGTTAACGTAGAAAGAATTCTCATAACTCGAATGCTATTGAAGTGGTGCTCTGTAATACTTTGAAAGTGACAAAAGCTTTTCCAAGTGATTGACTTTTTAATAGAGACAATGTGTTGGATGGAAATTGTTGTGGCAATAAACTACAATTGCGATGTCTAATTTGTCTTTCATTAGTTTCATTTTGTAAATGGTTTGAGGGAGATTGCTTAAGTGCATTCTGTTATGATCCACTTCTATATTTAATTTTGTGTCATTTGAAAAATCGAAGGACCATAAACAAATAGCGTAGTCTCTGATGGACCGCAGATATTTGAGTAGAAGTGTAGAGTCATTCATGTAGTTTACCGTAGAAAACTATAATTATAAGATAGTATTGTATTTGGAGCATTTCCAGTAGTTTCACATTTCGAGATCAAAACATAAGCTTCTAGTGAGTGAAAACCACGCATCGTTTCGATTTTCAATTCATAGAAGTTCTCTTCACTGACGCAGTTAATGTCCTTTGAAAAGCTAGAATGTGATAACACTCCTTTTTCCATGTACATTATATTATGCTTACAGGCCGCAGCTCACTTCGATATGTCAATATTTATACCATAACTATTTGATTTGTTCGTTTCGTAGGAGATTTCTCCGAATATTACAGTGTGAATATAGAAACATTGAGAATCGACTCTTGGTAATATGTTCAGTTTTACAACTGTACAGTCGTTATTTTCATTTATACACTTTATTCATTTATACACATTATGTTCAATTGTGTATTCGTACATTATGTTCAGAGTGACATTTGTACGTTGGATACATTTGGTCGCCATTTCTTGAATGCTTTGTTCTTCACTCTTTCTCCTCATATTGTGTTGTGATGTTTCTTTGATATATATTTTCCATTGTTTGTTTCGTTCATATTTATATATAGATCAGTTGTAATTCTTTGGGTAGAATAACGTTACTGGCAAACGTAGACTTGTTCACACTTTGGGTTTTAATAATAACTGTTGTTTCATCCGACCTATATTACAATTGCCATTTTCAGAGATAAATGTTATAGGATTTGCTCATAATTTCTCAGGACTCATAGATCTGCAGCAAAAGACCACGGGAAAACGGACACACATACACTCATACCAGCATGTGTGCGCGCGCAAACGTTTATACGAGCAGTGCTTGTGTGAGTGCAAGTGAATAGTGTATGCGTGCAGTTGTTGTTGTTCGCTGCAGAAATATAAATCTGGAAAATATGTAAAAGAATTCTATAACGTTTAACTATCTATCTATCTATCTATCTATCTATCTATCTATCTATCTATCTATCTATCTATCTATCTATCTAAATATCTATCTAAATATCTATCTATCTATCTACGGGGCCGACCTGTCCGAGATGCCGGCAGAGCGACGAAACCGTTCTGCACGCACTCGTACAGTGTCCCACCATTTCCGAGCTGTGGGCTTACGTCGAACAACTGCTATCGCGTGTGGGACGAGTCGGTCTATCAGCCGAGTCTATCGTGAATATTGTCGCGCCTCCTTCCTTTAAACGGGAAGGAAGAGCTATTTTCATCGTACTTGTGGCTATGGCGAAAGAATGTGTATGGTGGACGCGTCTGAAAGGTCTAGAGACAAAGACTTTCCTCTCTGGGCAATCTCTCATCAACTTCTTCAAGTATCACCTGAAGAGGAAGTTGAGAGTAGAAAGGGAAGTCTTGTCTAGTGAATGCTTCAAAAAAAGATGGGTGAATGTAGCAAGGATGGCACGTGCCAACGTGGACTTGGACAAACCGCGTCGGATCGTTGAGATTGTATCTAGATAGAGTTCTATGTAGGACAGCGGATAGAGATAGTGTAGGATGTCCACAATTTAAAATAGTTAGCTACACACATCACAAGTTTGTGACGTGTACGCTCGACTTAGATAAGACACATAGGCAGGGTCCCGGTTACTGGAAACTGAACGCTTCGCTCTTAGCGTGGCAGGCTTACAGGAACCGGATTAGCGAATTAATTAAGAGGGCGTTAACAAGAGCCATCGTTAACAACCGCTGGTGGTCTGCCCTGAAAATGGCAATTAAATCGAAATCTATTAAGTTTAGTAAAGCACTAGCGATAGATCGAAATAGAGTAGAGGGAGACTTAGTTAAGTAACTAGAAGAGGCACTTACAACTGGCAGCGCAACCAACGTTTTGGCTGTGAGGATGGCCCTCGACCAACACCCCAACGCCAAACACGAAGGTTGCGTCGTTAGAGCTAAAATGCGTGCCTTAAGGAACGAGGGGATCGAAGCTGCGCGAGAAGCCCGGGTGGCGGAGGCGCAACGCGGTAACAGAGCCACCATTCGGTCTCTAATCGATGAACAGGGATGCAGTTTGCTCGAACCCGAAAGGATGTGTGGGGCCTTTCAACAGCACTTTGCTCGACTGTTCGGTGCGAGCGGTGGGACGGAACGCAGGATGGACTTCAGTGCCTACCTGTCCAGCCTGCCGCGGCTCTCGGCGGGAGAGGCAGAGTGTTGCGAGGGTCCCATCACAGCTGCTGAAGTAAGGGATGCTATGGCGGGCTGCGCGAGGGATAAGTCGCCTGGATTGGATGGTCTACCCTACGAGCTGTATTGCCAAATGCCAGACTTGTTTGGTGACCTCTTGGCATCAGTCTACTGCAACTGGCAACAAAACGGGAGAATTCCCGGTTTCGTGAGCCGAGGTGCAGTGACATTGCTGAAGAAAGACCCAAACAAGAGGAATTTTATAGATAATTTCAGGCCCATCAATCTGCTCAACGCAGATTTGAAAATTTTGGCCAATGTAATAGCCGAGAGGTTGGCGCTTGTCATCGATAAACTGGTCGACAAGGCGCAAACATGCGCCGTGCAAAAATTAACCCGGAAAAGTCAGTGGGTTTGTTACTCGGCACCTGGAGAAGCAAGCCCATACCGTCCAACAGCGACTCCGTAGTTGGACGCTGGACGGACGGACCGGTTAAACTGCTCGGGATCTGGTTCAGTCCGGACCTCCAAATGGATAAGAACTGGGACGAGATCACCAGTAGAGTGATCAAACTCAGCCAAACATGGGCCGAGAGAAAGTTATCTCTAAAAGGCCGGGCGGCGGTGGCTAATGTGTATATCGCATCAATCATCGATTACCGCTTGACCGTCGTGCCTTGTCCCGACGTCACCATCACGAAACTAGAACGCATACTTTTCCGCTTTCTGTGGAAGGGTGGCGTTCCGATGGTGAGGCGATCCATTTGCTGTCAACAACCGTTACATGGAGGACTGGAGATGCCGTGGTTAATGATGCGCAGACATGCGCTGAGACTGCGGCATCTCTGGAACTTCATTGACAACGGTGAACAGGTATGGGCGCCGTTTGTGAGGCACGCATTCCCGCAGCTCGTCTCACTCACCGAACTGCAAACATCGATCAAAAAGAGACCGAAACTGGGCGATTGGCACCGCGAGTGTCGCCAAGCTCTACAACAGCTCTGCCGTCCGGGATCAAACTTGTGCAACTTCCAAACGACCAATGCGTTCTATAGAGGACTAATGGAGGGGAGGTCTGACGGCACTCTCGGGGCAAACCTGGGTGTCGAGAAATTCCTAACCCGCCTTTTCAAGACGAAGTTCGGGCCGGGGCCTATGGATAATTTCCAGAGATCCCTGGCTTGGCAATGCTATCGGGACGCACTACCAGTTCGAGAGAAGATCTACAGACACGGTTCGAAAACCACCGGACCGACCTGCCCGAGATGCGGTCAGAGCGACGAAACCGTTCTGCACGCACTCGTGCAGTGTCCAGATATTTCAGAGCTGTGGACCTTCGTCGAACGGCTGTTGTCGCGTGTGGGACGAGCCCACTTATCAGCCGAGTCTATCGTGAATATTGTTCCGCCACCTTCCTTTAAACGGGAAGGAAAAACGGTTTTTGTAACACTGATAGCTATGGCAAAAGAATGCGTGTGGTGGACGCGTTTGAAAGGTCTACAAACAAACACTTTCCTCTCTGGTCAGTCCCTCGTCAACTTTTTCAAGTACCACTTGAAAAGGAGGATGAGGATAGAGAGGAAAGTGTTGTCGAATGAAAGTTTCAATAAAAAATGGGTAAATGTGGCAAGAATAGTAAGAATGAAAAACGACACCATTTTAAACATAGACTTGTAACAAAAAGAGAGAAGGTACTTACTTTCATGTACCTTTAAAAAAAGAATCCTGAGGTGACCGTGGCCTTTTCCGTAGACTTTTCTCTCCACGGATAAACCTAATCTGTTCCCCGTTCTTTTTACATTGACTGTAATACACGATCCCTATTGATCGCCCTCCCCCCCTTTTTTTCCCCGCGATCCCTTTTGATCGAAATCCCCCCCTTTTTTTCCACGATCCCTTTTGATCGAAATTATCCCCCCTTTCCCCCCTCAAAGAAAAGCTCTACATTGTAATTTGTCCATTTTCTGTATTTAGCCCTGTGTGGCTATAATAAAAAGATATCTATCTATCTATCTATCTACTGGTCGAATGTCCGAGTGAAAACCTCAATAAAATGTAAGCGCAACAGATCTGATATAATGATTTGGGATAGAGAAGTGAAACTGTGTACAGTTGTGGAAATTAGCTGCCCAGCTGATGTTAACATAAAGCTGAAGAGCAGTGAAAAATAGAATACCTACGCTGAACTGTTGAGAAATCTACAGTTACTCTATCCAGATTACAAGTTCAGGTCTACACCTGAATTATTGGGGCCCTGAAATATGTAACACTGCTTAAATACCAATCTTGAGAAATTAGGTTTTTCAAAACCAGAAAGGAGAAAGCTGATTTAATGACTACAGATCCAATCCATCACTGGAACTGTAAATATCTGTAAAACTTTCCAGAAGTTTTATCATATACATATATATGAGCATGTCTTGATATGCAACTATATGCATAAGAAGACAAAATTTGGTCTTCTAATTCCCCAGTTCTCAATCCCGTGGGCATGTGGAGTGCTGTTGTGAGAAAGGTCAACATTATGGAAAAGGTTAATTTTTATGCTCATAGCAATTTTTTGATAAATAAAGTTCTTATCTGTTATCATATATCTGTCCTCAAATGTCTTACGCACCGCGTACACACACACACACACACACACATACACACACATACACACACACACACACATACATATGTGTGTGTGAGTGTATGTACATATATGTATGTGTGTGTATATGTATATGTATATAAGTATATATATATATATATACATATATATATACATATATATATATATATATATATATATATATATATATATATATATATATATATATATATATATATATATATATATATATATATATATATATATATATATATATATATATATCAGCTGATGAAGGAGTTGTTTCTATGTGGCCTGCTTGTTTGCTGCACCTTGTTTACTATTTTGTCCATGTTCTTTTGCCACGTCATGTACCCAGTTATGTATCTATATGTACATGTAGATGAACGTATATATATATACACGTACATATATATGCATATACTCATATATTGTTTATATATATATATATATATAGATAGATAGATAGATAGATAGATAGATAGATAGATAGATATAAAAGACAAATTAAATGTGAGTTGTGTTAGAGAAATTCCATATCTTATTCCAAGACAAGAAAGCTTTGAACCAAAGACGCGAACTTTTAAATTCATGTAGACATGCGTCTAAATTTAAAATGTCGGCTAATAACATACCATATGGGTAGTATATTTTTGATAATTTTTGATTCCTTGAGACCAGTTTGCAATCTCACTATTGGATTTGTACTGCATTATACATAACTTACTTGGCGTTGGAAGAATATTGTATAGATCCCTACGTCTTTTTAAGAAAGCTTTTCACTATTATATGTATAGTTTTCTTGTTTATATTTTACTTTATTTTATTTTATTTTATTTTATTTTATTTCATTTGTATTTATTTCAAAATATTTTGCAAACAAAGTAAACCGTTTTTATGGATGGTTCGATATATGGGATTCTATTATGAATGTATTTTTGCCCAATTTTCGCTATTATACGCTCAGCAATTTCTTTAAAAAGTTGTCTGCATATATACGTTAGGACCTAAAGGTTTTTTGTGTGGATGTCTGTATTGTAACAATGCATATGTATTCGTATGTGTGCGTTTATGCTTATGTATAGAGCCTATATTTACTCTTGTGTACGTACATTTTGTGGGTACGTAGAACGATCCCATCTTCTCATTTATACGGAGACGATTAAAGAATTTGAGACAAATTGAAAACGATTTCTACACACACATACACACACACGCACATACATATAGGCATAAATCTGTTATCCATCCATCCCTACATCCATCTATCCATCCATTTATCTCTTTATCGAGCAGTCTAACAGATTATGCTCTAAAATAAAGTCTATTTGCTTTATTATTTATGCATATCTAATTTTATTGTTCGCTGGATAAAGTCTAGTTAATATAATAATAGAAATAATTTGCTCAACATTTATGCGCATTATTATTATGTAGAAGAAATAAGAACAAACCTCCCCGTCTCTCTGTCATTCGCACGCACACACACACACACACACACACACACACACACACACACACATACACACATACAAACACACATGCGAATCCAAGACAGAAAAATCAAGAATCTCAAGAGAAACAAAAATCTAAGTGTGACAGGCGTGACAAATCGATTTTCTATTAATTACTGTACAGATGCATGTCCGGTGTAAATATTTCGCTATCCCTCAACGGAAGTATGTCCGGAACGATCATTTTAATGAGTTTTTCTTGTGTGACATGACAAAACCATTAGCATGTAGAATCTTCTATCTCTCTCTCTCTCTCTGAGTTCCTTTATACTCACTCGCTAAAACTATGCTTTTTCTCTTTTTATGCTTTCACTAAAAGATGAAACAGATTCACATTCATTAGCTGACTAAACAAATATACAATTTACAATTTCACACACACACACACACACACACACACGTACAATCACATGTATATCTATAGGTGTTGTTGCTAAGTGGTCTAAATGCACAACGGTTTCAAGTTTCGATGGTCCGCGTACACGCTACGTCAATTTTCGATAGTCTACATATGTATGTATGTATATGTGTCTCCGTGTATGTATGTACATATGTGGTCCAGATGGACTATATGTAATCTGAACCTTTCTCCCCTTGTTTTTTGTTTGTTTTTTTTACGGAATCCCACGTTTTAGGCTATGGAGATTCCGATTCTGAAAAAAATTTTTCAAAAATCTCAATTTCAAAATTTCGATTCCCCCCCCCCCCCTGGTTTTTATATAGATCCACAGGGTAAACCTGACCCTAACTCAAACCCTAACCCTAACCCTAACCCTAACCCTGACCGTAACCCTGACCCTAACCCTAACCTTAACCCTGACCCTAACCCTAAACCTAACTCTAACACTAGTTTTGTGAGATTTGGCTGTTATTTCTAGCATGTAAATAGCCTGCTTGGTGGGGTGGGGTGGGGGGGTAATTGAAAATTAAAAAAAAATTTTTTTTCAGAATCGGAATCTCCATAGCCTAAAACGTGGGATTCCGTAAAAAAAATTAATAAATAAGGTGGAGAAAGGTTCAGATTACATATAGTCCATCTCTACCAAAATGAATTTTAATTTAACATGTTTCGGTTCTTGTAAAAACGAACCTTATCAAAACTACATATTTAATAAAATGAAAATAAAATTAAATGAAGAGTTCATAATTGTTCCTTACTGGTGTCACTAGTCCACGTGGGGGCATTTTTTTGTTGGTTGTAGTAGTAGTAGTGTCCCTGTTGGCAATAGTAAATGGCAGTGACCTCTGTCCGTGTCAGTAGTAGTAGTAAATTGATTGTAGTGGTAGGTGTGGAAGTAGCACAAGCAGCAGCAGCAGCAGCAGCAGTAGTAGTGACCGGAATATCAGCAGTAGTAGTGACCGTTATAACAATAGCAGTAGTAGGAGCAGCAACAGCATTAGTAGTGATAATAGTAGCAGTGATTGTTAGTAGTGACCTTGATAGTAGTAGTAGTAGTAGTAGTAGTAGTGTCCGTAATAACTAATATATGATTTTAATGTTAGTAGTTTAGGGTATTTAGACTTGGTTCGAATTTCCTAACAAAATGGAGCTCTTTGTTTTGACGTTGGGTGAAAGTTGTGTTGTCATTAAATTGATAAAGTGGGAAGGTCGTAAACTTTGGATTTTTATTCGGTGTACATCTGTCTATGTGGTCGCTGACAGGTAGTATTCTGTATTCAGGATTCCTGATTTGTGATTTATGTAATGCCATTCTTTTTCGTAGGCTGTCTTTTGTATGGCCCATGTATTGCCTATTGGATCCTGCGCATGTTATTACATAAATTAGGTTTTCCGATGCACAAGTGAAGTTTTTTCTGATGATGAAATGATGGCCTTGTTCTAATATGTATTCCGAGCCTTCCACTAAGATGGTACACATTCCGCAGTTTGGCCTTCCACACTTTTTGACTGTTGGTTTTGTGGTTATCATTGGGTGCAGTTTAGCCTGTGTTAAAATCTTCTTTAAGGATTTTGGCTGTCGTTTGCTTTTTATGATGGTGTGTGTTTGGAGGATTTGATTCATCCTTGGGTCTCCCTTGAGTAGCACTGTGTTTTGGAGTATGGTATTGAAAGCTTCGTTGTTAAGTGGGTTGTGTGTAGAGATGTAGGGTAGGGTTTTTAATTTTTCATCCCCTTTTGGTTTTGGTTGTCGCAGGTCCTCTATATTCAGTTTAAGTGTTCGTTGGATTGCATTGTCTATTAGGGGTTGTGGATAATTCCTATTTTTGAGTGTAGCTCTGAGTTCCTGGAGACGTGTGTGTTGGGTGTTAGTGTCCGATACTATGGTGCAGATCCTTTTGGCTAGACAGAAAGGGATGTTCATTCTCGTGTGCCTAGGGTGGCATGAGTCAAATGGTAGGTACTGCTTAGAGTCTGTCGGTTTATAATAGATATCCGTCTCTATTTTGTTGCTAACTTTCTTAATGAGGATATCTAAAAATGGTAGTTTTTCCTGGTTATATTCCGTCGTAAATTTGATGTTTTCATTTATTCCATTTAGTATCATTTTAAATTCCTCAAGTTTTTCTATGCTTTCTTCCCAGAGAATGAAGCAGTCGTCCAGATATCTTTTCCAGTTGTACTGGATATTTACTACTACTACTGACACGGACAGAGGTCACTGCCATTTACCATTGCCAACAGGGACACTACTACTACTACAACTAACAAAAAATGCCCCCACGTCGACTAGTGACACCAGTAAGGAACAATTATGAACTCTTCATTTAATTTAATTTTCATTTTATTAAATATGTAGTTTTGATAAGGTTTGTTTTTACAAGAACCGAAACATGTTAAATTAAAATTCATTTTTTATATATTGGCGTTTTCAAACTTCTTTTTTATAAATTTATACCCACTCGTATGCCACTTATACTTGTTTATCAATATATATATATATATATATATATATATATATATATATATATATATATATATATATATACATACGTACTTAAATGATAAAATTCTGGTAAGTTTGGGAGAATCTTACAGGTCCAGTGATGGCTCGGATCTGTAGTCTTCGAATCAGCTTTCACATTTCTCTTTCAGGTTTTGAGAAGACTAATTTCTCAGGATTAGTACTTATGCAGTATATGAAATCCTTCCTCATACTCCTTAGTCTTCCTACCTCGCATCATCTACCTTCCACCTTTTTTCAATCATGAACCTTTTTCGAAGGGGAAGCACTTTTCGCATGATGAAAAACTTATTTTCGAGGTAAAGTTTTGGCTTCAGACACAACCTACCGACGTCTACAGATGGGGTCTTCACAGCTGCATAAAACGATGGAAGAAGTGTGTCACTATTCGTGGTGACTGTGTAGAAGGACGAATAATTATGCCAAATTTCGCTTATTCCAGTCCTTGGGCAGTGGGTCAGGGGAAATCTTTATTGAGTAGCCCTCGTGCGTGTGTGTGTGTATTTACAAAGGTTGGACAAAATAATGGAGGAAATGCCTTAAAATTTCAGACAAATTTATTTCAATATGCGGTAGGATCGCTTTTGGCAGTAATTACAGCTAGAATTCTACGCGGTATGGATTCCTACAAAGTTTGAATTTGTTTCCAAAGGAATTTTTCTCCATTCTTCAGCTAAAACAGTCTCCAGTTCCTGTAGTGATGATGGTGGAGGATATCGAGTCCTTACTTGTTTTTCTAAAATGTACCATAAATGTTCAATAATATTGAGATCTGGGACTGTGGTTGCCAGATAAGAATGTCAACTTCCCTAGAATGTTCCTCGTGCCGTTCAGTACCAACTTTAGCTGTGTGAATTGGTGCATTATCATCCTGAAAGATTGCGCTTCCCTCCGGAAACAGTTCAGCAAACATAGGATGAATTTGATCATATAAAATGCTTAAATAATCTTGACTATTAATTCTGTCATGAGGGGAAACAACTGAGCCGGCGGATTTCCAAGTTATAGCCACCCAGATCATCACAGATCCTCCTCCATGTTTAATAGTTGGAAGACGGCAGTCTGGGCCAAATGCTTCTTTTGGCTGTCCCCACACGTAAACTCGGCCGGTGGTTGAACATTCTTCCACTGCTCTAGGGACCAATTCTGTAGGTTTTTACTTCACTCTAAACGTTTTGCAACGATTGTTTTTGTAAGTAGTGGTTTTATGATTGCAGCCTTCCCGTGTTATCCGGCTTTGTGCAGTTCCCGGCGAACAGTTTTTGTGGAAACTGGGTTCTCAATGTGGTCATTAAACTCTGCAGTAATTTTGGGAGCTATACTTTTGTGATCCTTTCTAACAATTCGTGTAAGAGTCCGACGGTCCCAATCTGAATGTTTTGTTTCGACGAGGAGGTTTTTTGCCTCTTTCTCAAAAGCTGTCATTACTTTCGAGACAGTACTTCTTGATACACCAAACATTTCGGATGTTTTTGTTGCGCTAACGCCTGCCATACGAGCACTAACAATTTGACCTCTATGTTCAGAGTTCAAATTCCAGCGAGGTCGAATTTGCCTTTTATCTTTTCGGGATGGATAAAGTAAGTACCAGTTGAGCACTGAGGTCGGTGTAATCGACTTAAACCCTTCCTCAAACTTGCTGGTCTTGTACCAAAATTTGAAGCCAATATTCTTTGGCTTCAAGGCTTTAAAGCGGCGACCTGAGAGAATCGTTATCGCGTTGCAAAGTTGCTTAGCATCATTTTTTCCCACTTGAAATTCTCAGTTCAAATTTGGCCGAGATCAACTTTGCCTTTGATCTTTTCGGAGTCGATAAAATAAATACCAGTCATGTACTATGGTGAATATAATCGACTTCCCTTCTCATAAAAGAATTGCTGGCCCCGTGCCAAATTTGAAGCCAATATTCTCTGGCTTCATCAAGGAACACGCAAATTCTTGTAAAATAAATCGATGTAGAAATTATTAAAAGAATTCGATGTCAAAAGAGTCGAGTTTTGTATGAAAATTTCGAAATCGCAATGCCCAGTTAACGCTTAAATTGTGTTTAAACACAAAGCAATATTTAAGGTAAGGTTAGGCATGTGTACGTTCATATAATAAATTACATCACGTCAAGCACGATATAATAAATAACAGATAAGACCTGTATCTATAATTTTACTTCTACTCTGCTTGATGAAATAAGTGCTCGTTCTGATGTAGTCCAAAAAGATCGACTTTTTTACGTATATTCATTTAGAAATGAAGTGTAGTATCTAAAGTGTTTTCCATTATCATATCAGAATTTCTGGCAAAGATGTTGGGGTTAACGAATTAACAGTTAATTTAAATTGTTGATGCCTGGCAGTTGTCGCAACGTGTTGGCAGAGTCAGAAATTTTATCAAAATGGAGTTATATGGAAAAGAAAAGTGTGGATAAAGGCTGGATAAAGTAAAACAACTGCAGGGTGAATCTTAAGGGGATGAAGAGAGAGATGAGAATAAATGTACATGTATCGTGTAAATTTTGTTGAGAAGAAGACAGAGGTACTCACTTTAGTACATTTGTAGTAATGGAAACTATAGAGTGTGTCTTTGCTCGATGATAGGAGAAATAATAGGAGATATGTGTACTCGTCACTGAAAGAACTGATTTAATCGTGTCTGCTTTATGTCTAGAGATAATATTCTATGAAGAGAGAAGGATGAAGAAGAGAATGTGAAAAAACAGAGAGCGGAAGATAGAAAGAAAGACAGACAGATAATATTGGTTTCAAATTTTGGTACAAGGCCAACGATTTTGGGAGAAGGAGCAAGTCGATTAGATGAACTCCAGTGCTCAACTGGTACTTATTTTATCGATTCTTAAAAGATGAAAGGCAAAGCCAACCTCGGCGGAAGTTAGACTCAGAATTTAAAGATGGACGAAATGTCGCAAGGCATTTTGACCGGCATGGTAGCGATTCTACCAGCTCATTACCTTAGAGACAGACAATCACGTTCTTGATTTTATTCATACAAAAAGTAGTGCACTAAATTTATTTACTCAGACATCATATCTTTGATTTATATCTTGAAAAATCGGAAGCTGTGACGTTGTACGCTTTATGTTTAACGACCTTATAATATTCAATACTAGGACCATATTGATAGATGAATGGCGGTGATGTTCATGCTGTGATGCGATTGTGTTGCTGGTTATTTTTAATTATAACCCAGGATCACAAATTTCCTCTCCCAGTACTTCACTGATACTTTATTTTATCGATCCTAGAACGAAAGAAAACAAAATCAACCATTACGTACTAAGAATGAACACATAAATAGGTGAAAATGAATACTGAAAGTTTTTTTGTTTGTTTGTTGCTCTATCGATGTTGGCATCCTAATAATAATCATAATCTTTTATACTACAGGCACAAAGCCTGCAATACTTGCTTTTTCGTTTGTTGAGCTTTTTCTGTCGCTTTTAGGTGTTTGTGAGTCGGTATATTGTTTGTTGGTACGATAGAAGTAATCGTGTGTATTCTTTGCATGTTGATGCGTATGTTTCATTAATTGTTTGTTGTTTCTCTTATGGGCGCGTAGTTTATGACGGAAACTGAAAGAAACTCATCGTGTATGTATATATATATATATCCGTAATTGTATAATGTTTTTATTTGTGTTGTTAAATGTTTTAATTCGGTCTGTTTTCCTCGCATACTGTTTTTCTCTGTTATATTGGTGCGCTACGGTGGATTACTTAAGACTTGGCTCTTATTTCTAGCAGGTAGATGCTCATTAAGCATCATTACGATATTTCATAGCTCGATAAAGCTATCATAACTGCGTTCCACCAATGCTACTACTGGTGATATCATCAAATTTTGAATTTATCCACAGATGGTATGAACAGTAGTGACATCTAACTTCAAATCTCAGTGTTTGAATATTTCATTTATATATATATATATATATATATATATATATATATATATATATATATATATATATGCGTGTGTGTGTGTGAGTGGTGTATCAGTTGTGTACTTGTGTGTGTGTTTTGTGTCCACCACCATAGCTAGAGATCTGGTTTTGGTATTTTTACGTCACCCTAATATAATGACTCATTAAAAGAGGCGATAGAATAAGCACCAGACTTTAAAAAGTTAACCACTGAAGTCAATTTATTCAACCAAAACTTCTTGAAGGCTGGGCCCCAGCATGGCTACAGTCTAATGCCTGAAACAAACAAAGGATTATAAAACGATAAAAGTGGGAACAAATACTTTCCGATGCTCAAGCGTTTGTACCAGTTCGCCGCCTTAATAATAATAATAATAATAATAATAATAATAATAATAATAATAATTAATTCGTTTTATTGGCCACAAGGGCTAATATCAATTAAAGACATATAAGGACAAAGACAGGACGAAGGTTACAAAAGGTTTTGTCCGAAAAGGTAGGAAAGTTCGTCTACACAGAGGAAGAAAAAGAAGAAAGATATAATAAATAAATAGATAAATAAATAGATAAATAAATAAGTAGAACTCCCAAAGGGGGAGGCGCTTCGAAAAAGGAAAGGTTACACGTGGAAAAACACATAAAACCACGGGAGCCTGGTCAGAAAAAATAAGAAAGGGGTATAGAGCCCTTTCTCCTTTTACATTACCTTTTTTTTTTTCTACAGGTGTATTCTCAGAATTGGTCCGTTTATACTGGCCATTTTTCCAACAGTCACCCATCTTTCAACGAATTTGCTATGAGACAGCACTTCCCTCTCTACTCTCATCTTCCTTTTCAAGTGGAACTTGAAAAAGTTGATGAGGCCTTGGCCAAAGAGGAAAGTGTCTGTCTTTAACCCTTTCAAACGGGTCCACCATATCACCTCTTTCGCTACAGCCACTAGGCATAGGAAAATTGCCTTGCCCTCCTGGTTAAAGGAGGTCGGCGGGTCAATTCTCACGATGGATCCAGCTGATAGCCGGATCCGTCCTACACGTGACAGTAGCTGTTCGATATAGACCCACAGGTCAGCAATGCTCGGGCACTGGACGAGTGCGTGCAGAGCGGTTTCGTCGTCCTGAGCGCACCTCGGGCAGGCCCGGTTGACGGCACTTCCATGTCGGTAGAGTTTATCTCGAACAGGTAGCGCACCTCGGTAGCACTGCCAGGCGAGGGACCTTTGGAAATTATCCATGGGCCCCGGCCCGAAAGTTCTCCTGAACAGACTGCTTAGCTGATTATCCTCGACGCCTAGAGTTTCCCCGAGAACGTCGTCGCACTTTTCTCCCACTAACCCTCTATAGAAAGCTAGAGTGGATCTACTACCGATCGCACTGCCCGCCCGACTGAGGGCGGTGAGAGCTTGGCGGCAAATAATAAAAATGAGAAGAAGAAGAAGAAGAAGAAGAAGAAGAAGAAGAAGAAGAAGAAGAAGAAGAAGAAGAAGAAGAAGAAGAAGAAGAAGAAGAAGAAGAAGAAGAAGAAGAAGAAGAAGAAGAAGAAGAAGAAGAAGAAGAAGAAGAAGAAGAAGAAGAAGAAGAAGAAGAAGAAGAAGAGCACCAGCCTTGACAACGGCTGGACGTGTTCTTCGCTGCTCTGGGCGAAGACACAGAAACACTAATACAACCCAGTAGGAAAACTAAAAACATAATTCTCAAAGACTGAATGTCTACAATTTCTTGTAAGTATTTTAAATTCCCCTCAAAATAAGTTTAGAAACTTACATATCTATTGTTTTCGAACACACAAACGATCGTCTTTAAAAACGATAACATCTACAACTTCTGTCAATACCTATCTTTTCCTTTTGAAAATGTAAGCATCCTTTTTTATTGCAAAAACACTACAGTATTTTCTGTTCGGACATACAGACAATCATATTTAAAAAGTTTTAAAATTTTAGTATCTTCAATTTTCTGTAAACATTTTACCTTTCTTTTCTCCCTGATTAATCGAATATGTAAACATACCTCTTTTTGCAACAACACAATTAAATGCACGATAAAAATTATTAAATATTATTTAAGAAGGTAAGCACCTGCTAATACATACAAACTGTACAATTACTAAAACTGTAAACCACAGCAAGATTTATAATAAGAAAAGAAAGATTCAAAGAATTCAAAATAAATTCAGAAATTCAAAAATTCAACGATGTAAACATCGGTATATATGTATATATCTATATATCTATATATATATATATATATATATATATATATATATATATATATATATATATATATATATATATATATATATATATATATATATATATATATATTTATCTATATATATTTATCTATATATATATATATATATATATATATATATATATATATATATTCCGTATTCCCGAGCGTCATACTAATATATACTTTTGTTATTTACACCACCTGTCCTCGTCTGTTGTTATTTTTTGTATATTCTCCCATATATATATATATATATATATATATATATATATATATATATTGTATCAGTAATTAAAAACAGAAAAAGGTGAATTGCTTCTTTCCAAGACTAAGGTCAGCGCTCTCATTGATCACTAGTAGTAGTAAACACATTTGACCTCTACTGAACCCAAGGGTCTGAGGCTTCTTTTGTGTCCTTATCACACAGGAATGCGAAAGCCCATTGTTGATCCCCTTCTCACCATCTGCTGAAACTATTTACAGACTTGTGGAATTTGGTCTATTCACTAAGCTGCTTTCACTTCCTCCTACTATTCCCCCAAAGGTCACATATTTATGATTATCTCAAGTACAAGACAAAAGTCAAAACTAAACAACATTTAATAATACCACACAGTAGTAGGAGCAAAGGTGGCAAATTTAAATAAGGTTAGCCGCAACGATACAGATCAAGGCACTATTGGTGGTAACTAACGATGACCCGGAATCGACAATAGTAGAGAAAACAACCGTCTCTACATCTACCTTAGTACAGGGCTCAGTACTAATAATTTCAATGTAGCACAAATATGAATTAGGAAACAAAAAGGAAAACTGCAACAGTACACAAAATAGCTTTCCTATGGTCAATACAGAAGCGTGTTCCCTAGGAGAGAGCCAACCTGGGGTCGAAAATTCAACCACTGACACAAACTCTTCTCCGAATAAGAACCTGGATGGTCACTTGAACGGAAACTGCGCCCACTCGAGCCCTCCAAATCCACTACCACATCCACCAAAGGAAGAAAAATGTAAGAGGATCAAGTGGACCCGAGAAGAGTTTACAGAAGTAATATATACCTATTAATATGCATTAGGTAGGCCGTCTGAAGAAAAACACACCACAGACTCTTATTAAATATGGAGAACACGAAATCAAGACAGCAGAATATATTTGGACGAAAATAAGTTAGCAAATGCGAGGAGGGATATCTTCAGAAATAAACGACTCACAGATAATGAAATAATCGTTATCAAGCATGCAGTGGAAAATGACCTAAATATAAGAGAGAAAGGAAATGAAGAACCAGACGAAGAGAGCAACTCTCCAATAGTCTCAACTGAAAGACTGCCATTTGACCAGAACCTATAGACGTCTGGAGAAATAAATTGTAATGAACTTGATTACGATAGCGAGAAAAGTGGTAAAAAATCAATATTGAAGACTACACGTTTATTGAAGAAAATAGAGAGTCTATGATAGAAGTGAAGCAGAAAATCCTGAATAAGCTTTCAGTTGTAAGATATGCCAATATGCATGATAAAGAACCACTTCGTAAGCTCTCAAATACAATTCAAAATAAAAAGCAAATGAAAATTGGAAACTAAAACTATGTAACAAAGCAAATTATACAAGAATGAAAACTAAATCTCACTGAATTAAATGAAACTATTTACGCAGCTGCTAAGACAATTGAAACGAGTTGTATGCCTCTGAAAAGGCAAAGAAATACAAACCTGTGAAGAATTCTAAACTGGAAAAGTAAAATTGAAAAACAGATTGAATTAATGAGAGGTGAAATATCAATATTGAATGAATTAATCTGTGGAAACATTGTAAAGACTAGAAAAGGAAGAAAGATGAAGAGAAGACATACATTCTCACCAACAGAAGAACTGCTTTCAGCAAACGAAACACTGCAACAAAAGTCCAAGTAAAAGTTCAAAGAATATGGTTTTGAGAAGAGAAACACATTTTACAAGCAAAATAAGCTGTTCACATCCAATGTGAAAACATTCTACAGAGAAATAGGAAAGGAGAAAGTAACCGTTGAAGACCACCTCCTTGCCATGGGAGAAGTTGAAAACTTTTGGAAAAATATCTGGAGTGATGGAAAGACTTACAATGAAAATGTAGACTGAGTTAGACGCAAAGAAAGATCCTACTAAACTTACCAGAACATGCATGGGAAGACATCACAGTAGTAGACCTAAGGATGACACTCACGAAGGCTCATAAGTGGAAATCCCCTGGTAATGATAGGGTTCCAAATTTCTGACTCGCCTCGCTTCCGTGCGACACGAAAAGTTAGTCCAGTTGTTCAATGAGATTATAAGAGATCGTACGAAAACACCTGATTGGTTAGTTACTTACTCCTGAATGATAACGAAACCAAAGCTCCCCAAAACAATCGGCCCATAACATGTCTGTCAACCACATATAAAATTTCCACATGCATCCTCGTGGAGAAAATATACAAATTTATGGAACAACGATATTTTCCCCACTGACCAAAAAGGGTTTTGACGAGGGTCATATGGATGCAAAGACCAACTCTTAATCAATCGCATGATCCTTCAGAACTGTCATAACAAACGTAAAAATCTTAGTTCTGTATGGATTGATTATAAAAAGGCCTTCGACAGCATACCGCATT
Source organism: Octopus bimaculoides (assembly GCF_046866305.1). NCBI lineage: Eukaryota > Metazoa > Mollusca > Cephalopoda > Octopoda > Octopodidae > Octopus > Octopus bimaculoides. The sequence goes on along the minus strand of NC_142928.1, from coordinate 77,879,570 downwards.
CACGGATCTTGAAATCGCTGGATATATTCAAATTTTCTCCTGTGTTTTCAAACTTCCTGAAGCACAACATGTCAATGTGAAATACAAATCTCCAATTATAACACTCTGATGGAGTACTGACCAGAAAAAATATTAGTATCAACTGCGGCATTTTCCAAGGTGACTCATTTCACCTTTAATTTTTCGTATAGCCCTTATTACCCTTAGAAGTGAACTTAACAGAACAGGGTATGGATATAAAATTGGCGACAAGAAAATAAGTCATCTATTTTATATGGATGGCTTAAAACGCTATGGCAAAGACGATAATGAGGCTGAAGGATTACTAAGTACTGTAAAAGTATTCAGTGATGACATCGGGATGGAATTTGGCCTTGATAAATGTGCCAAGGTTACTTTTCAGAAGGGGAAATTGAAGACCTCAGATTCATTGGTGTTGGATGTTAACACAGTCATAAAAGCACTCAAGCAGGATCAAACTTACAAATATCTCGGAATAAATGAGGGCTCTGGCATTCAACATGCAAGTCTGAAAGAGAAGACAAGGAAAGGCTGTTACAGAAGAGTTCGAGCAGTCCTAAAATCCGAGTTAAATGCACGTAAAAAGGTGTTAGCTATAAATTCCTTAGCAGTTTCAATGTTTTGAACTAGAATATGAGCAAAATAAGGAAGAGTGGCAGGAAAATCCGTAAGCTGCTGACTTGCAATAAGATGCATTATCCAAAGGCAGGCGTAGGTCATCTTTACCTGCCTACAGCTCAAGTGGGGCGAGACTTGATCCGATTTGAAATCTCATACAAAACCACCACTGCTGACAAATGGTACAAGCACCACTCTGAGACTGTAACGGAGGAAGAAAATGTAACTATTATTAGGGACTTCTCAGTATGTACAAACATGACCATCAAAGCAAATAACCCAGATATTGTTGTGAAAGACCAAAGCAATAAAGTATGTTTATTGATTGACACGAGCATACTCTCTAACCATAATATCTCGACAAAAGAATTTGATAAGCTCAGAAAATATAATGATTTGCCAATCGAAATCGAAAAGATGTGGCATCATAAGACGGTTACAATTCCAGTTATTCTAAGAGCACTTAGAATGATCAAAAAAGTAACCGAAAATTATTTAAGAATGATCCCTGATTTACCATCCATACAGGAAGTGCAAAAGATTGTCTTAACTGGTACATGTTGAGAAGAACATTGTCGATGTGAATTTTCTTTCCTTTTCCCTCCCTTTATTTTAATTATTTTTCTATTCTTTTATTTGTTTCAGTCATTTGACAGCGGCCAAGCTGGAGCACCACCTTTACTCTTTTACTTGTTGCAGTCATCTGACTGTGGCCAAGCTGGAGCACCGCCCGTAGTCGAGCAAATCGACCCCAGGACTTATTCTTTGTAAGGCTAGTACTTATTCTATCGGTCTCTATTGCCGAACCGCTAAGTTACGAGGACGTAAACATGCCAACATCGGTTGTCAAGCGTTGTTGGGGGGGGGGACAAACACAGACGCACAAATATATACACACACAAATACATATATATACATATATACGACGGGCTTCTTTCAGTTTCCGTCTACCAAATCCACTCACAAGGCTTTGGTCGGCCCGAGGTTGTAGTAAAAGACACTTGCCCAAGGTGCCACGCTGTGGGACTGAACCCGGGACAATGCGGTTCGTAAGCAAGCTACTTACCACACAGCCACTCCTACACCTTTGTTTACTTTTTTTTTTTCCTTTTTTCTCTATCACATGACTTTGCAAATGAACAATCTGGTGTTTATTTTACTGACTTACCAATGTATACAGTACGTTTCTCTGCCATAGGTGTCGGGAAGACACTCGGCAAGAAATTGAAACGGAATTGAAAGAAGATGCCAACAAAAATAATAACAATAATAACAATAATAACAATGGTTTCAAATTTTTTCACAAGGGCAGCAATTTTGGGGGAAGGGGCTTACATCGATATCATTGTTCAACTGGTAGTTATTTTATCGACTCCGAACGGATGAAAAGCAAAGTCGACTTCGGCGGAATAATGCCTTGATGCAATACAAGGCGCTTGCGACCATGGCTTTTGATCTTAACTGATTGAAAGTGTTATCATGTACATTGTTTTGTCTTGGTATGAACGAAGGTCTACAGCAAATATACTGCTCAATACCACAAATTTGCTTGTCAGTTGGTTGACCTTAACCAGTTAAGCATTTTCCTTAGGAGCTGACGATATGTGCATCGCTGATCGCGAGCAGAAGTAGTGGGGGTGCATCAGAGCTATGTGTTAAGAAGAATTCTGTGGGGCTTGAACAATTCACCTCTGAAAATATGGGTGTTTCATTCATCATCCTTTAACAAACTTTATTCAAGGACACTTTGAGCAGGATGGGCTACACAACCTGAAGAAAATTCTAACTGGGCTCCACATACAAGGTCATGCGCTGTTCATCTTGATAAAGGTCACCATTTCATGCACATATGGTTGTGATGCATGTGCCTTGTGTGTTAATTTATCAGACGGGTAGTCCTGATGTGTATATTGGTCTCCGTATATTTGTACCCCAGTGTCACTTTGATGGCTTGCGCTGCTCTCTCACTCAATAATAATAATAATAATAATAATAATAATAATAATAATAATAATAATAATGATAACAACAACGAAAGCAAAAACAACAACAATAGTAATGGTTTCAAATTTTGGCACAAGACCAGTAATTTCGGGGAGGGATGCAAGCAATTCGTTTACATCGAACACAGTGTTCAACTGGTATTTATTTTATAGACCTCGAAAGGATGAGAGGCAAAGTCGACCTCGGCGTAATTTGAACCCAGAACGTAAAGACAGACGAAATGCCGCTAAGCATTTTGCGCAGGGTGCGAACGATTCTGCTAGCTTGTTAATAATAATAAATGTTTCTAATTTACAGACAAGGCCAGCAAGGCGAAGTCGATATCTGATCACCTGAAGGAAATATTTAAAAAGAAATTTTATTTATACTCCTGTTACACTGATTAAAATACTTCAAGAAACGACAAGTCGCATGTCTCTCCACGTCAAATATAAAGAATAATAATTATAATAACGATATCTACGAAGTTTGCAGTATTGATCTTGCATACGTTTACACATCCATTTCAGCGTTCTAACTTCACTTCACTGCCGAAGAAGAGAAAGTCACCGTCGTAATATAATTAGATGCATGAAACAAAATATTCATCGATGGATTTGAAAGAGAATTATGGAACAAAAACTCCTGATATGTTAATTTTAATGATAAATTAACAACAGCCAAAGAAATGGTGAATTTCGATTAGACTGGCCTTAACCTGTCACTGTCAAACTCTTCCATTTTTCCAGTCATATATTGACGTGTATATGTTTGTGGTTGGATGTGGAGTGAAGGTTACGATCAGTCTTCTCAAATGTGAGTCATTATTGTTATAAATTGCTGGTATGAAGTTTAATAGCTTACAGCCAAAAACAAATTACATACATACATACATACATACATACATGCATGCATGCAGGTATGTTTGTAAGAAAGGTGATTGATAAAGAAATTTTCTAAGGAAGAATCGCAGACTAAATCGTTATTTTCTTTTATCTTAAGGTCTGTGATGAGGTGAGGAGAATGTCAGAAATACAGCAAAGTGATGGACAATGTCCCCTGTTCAAATACGGCCGCGTGTGACTTCGCTTGCTATACTTTCGGCCTAGACTTCATCTTTCATCATGTTTAGGGTTGATGCTAGACGTGCACTGGAGGCAATTCAGTCTATTATTACATCTACCCATCAGATATATGGTAGCGTATTAAATTCGAAACAAAAGGCACAATTTATTCTTGATGAGGGTATTTTGTGGCCCATACTATAGAATTCTGGATGAAATATTGTGTTTTCTGCACTTAATTTCTTATCTCTGTGTTTAGAATCCTACTGGGTTGGGGTTTTTGGAACAAAGAAGTTTTGATTTTTATCCCCATAGGATTGTTGTCATGATATATAATCTCAGATCAACTTTGATTAATAAGACATAAGTTCAAACGTAATAGAACGGTGACGAAGCCGTTTCTCTCTCAATCAACATTAGACTATATGTTCTAATGTGTCCTTCCTTTCTTAATAGTGTAAGATGATTTGTAAAATGAATTTGGTCTCTACTTTCAGCTGATAAGTACCAGTAAGATAGTTGACGAGGTTTAATCCCGTATGCCTATCGTTTGTAAAAAGTAACAGCTCGTAAAAGTAACCAGATGATCAGGAAGTATTATGGGAATTATGCAGCCACCGCAGGTCCTCTTTGAGCCGTGCATTCTTTTAGATTTCGATTTCTTCTCTTGTTTCTGGAAAATCATGAATGTGAAAGCGTTCTGTTTTACTCGGGAGAGTTTAAAGCCTTGGCCTAAGAATTTTGCCAGCGAAAGGGTTTATTCTGATACTCAACATGGATATTCAACATGGAAAACCTAGCAAAATACTGTAGCGTAGTTAGTTTCGATATTTTAAGTTAAACTGTACCGAGACCTTTGGTTCTCATTTCATATTAAATGTACTGCGGTATCATTTTCCAGTGACTATACTCCTCTACTACAAAGTTGTGTTTTCATTTTAGGTGAGAAATTAATATTTTGCATAAGTTAGCGTAGCAAATGCAACATACTGGCAGTAGTTCAAATTTGCTGTGATGATTTGATTCCTGATTGAATACCATATCTTTCTACTGGACAAAATCATGAAATGATGGCGATAAGAATTAACTTGCCCTGACATGAATGTATGCACCTTTTTCAGGGAACTCCGCTGCTAAACGATAAGATGCCAATTGACAGTCAGTTTCGCGAGAAGGAGGAATCGTTTAAATCAGGGCCGATTATCGGACCTGATAAAATTGAGAGGCAATGTCGGTGGTGTGCCATGTGGACTTAGTCTTGTGGAGGCGCAATGGCCCAGTGGTTAGGGCAACGGACTCGCGGTCATAGGATCGCGGTTTCGATTCCCAGACCGGACGTTGTGAGTGTTTATTGAGCGAAAACACCTAAAGCTTCACGAGGCTCCGGCATGGGAATGGTGGCGAACCCTGCTGTACTCTTTCACCACAACTTTTTCTCACTCTTTTTTCCTGTTTCTGTTCCTGTTTTTCAAAGGGCCAACCTCGTCACACTGTGTCACGCTGAATATCCACGAGAACTATGTTAACGGTACACGTGTCTGTGGAATGCTCAGCTACTTGCACGTTAATTTCACGAGCAGACTGTTCCGTTGATCGGATCAACTGGAACCCGCGACGTCGTAAGCGATGGAGTGCCAACAACACAATGGACTTAGACTCTAAACGGTTGTAACGAAATACTGTAAGAATCCTAATGATTCTAATATCAACAGCTCTTTAGATATAATACTTTTGACATAAATGTCATAAGTAAGTTGAAGGGCGAATATTGTAGAGTGGTACACACCTCAATATTTTACTGAATGTAAACAGCCATGGAGATATGTGAAAGGTAAAGTTGATTTCGGAGGGATTTGAACTCAGAACGTAAAGACATGTAACTAAATTGCACAGGTCATTTTGCTTTGCATTGCCCGAGACAAAATAAAATGAAATCGAAATGCAATAACAAAATAAAGGGGAAAATCCTGAATTAATCAAATATTTGAGAAGAAATTATTCTCCGATTGTAATTACACACACACAAACACACAAACTAAACTGTGAAAGACTGAGAAACAGAAAGAAAATAAAAGATTTAAATTTTAAAACAGAATGAGAAAAGCAGAAAAGAAAAAAAATAAACAAAATGAATGAAAGAAAATACTGTTGAAAGAAAAATCAAACAAGAAGCAAATGAATGTGATAAAGAAAGCGAGAAAATGAAAACTGTAAAACGTGAAGACATTAGAAACTTTAAAATAAAGGGAAAAGATGAAAGAGAGAAGGAGTGTGAAACACGATAAAAAGAAAAAGAAAAAATAGGAAAAAATAAAGTGATAATCAAGTAAATGTATTAGAAAACTAAGGCAGGCACCAACAAAATTAAAAAAGAAGACCAATAACAGTAAAACTAGTTTAACAACTAATGCAATTGATAAATTTATTGACCCATGTGAAAGATGCTAATGACTTCACTACATGAAAACACTTCTGTCATTGAGAAAAACAGAGAGAGAGAGAGAGAGAGAGAGAGAGAGAGAGAGAGAGAGAGAGAGAGAGAGAGAGAGAGAGATGAAGAAAGAGAGAAAGGAGAGAGAGATTGTGAGAGAGAACGTGCAAAGAAAGAAACAGATAAAGAAACAATATCTATCGATCTCTAACAAAAACAACTCGATGATGATGCTGGTAATATAAAAGAGAAATATATTATGTGTATGTGCGTCTGCACACGCACACACACACGCACACATACACACATACACACACAAACAAAAATGAAACTTGTTTAGAGTAACAACACAGTAACATTGTGTATAGAAACGACAATAGAAAGAGCTGATATGTAGTTATTATAGCTACAACAATCGTTAGCACGCCGGTCAAAATGTTAAGCGGTATTTCGTCCGTCCTTACGTTCTGAATTCAAATTCTGCCGGGGTCAACTTTGCCTTCCATCCTTTCGGAATCGATAAACTAAGTACCAGTTGAGCACTGGGGTTGATGTAATCCATTTTTTTGAAATTACCCACCTTGCGCCAAAATTTGAAATCATTAATATCATTCAAGTTTGTGTTGGACATACGTAGTATTAGTTCCCGAAAGTTGGTTAAATTTTGTAAATAATTTGCTTATTGTTGTAAATATTTGTTAAAACATTGAATAAGGCCAATACTTCACTGATGGGTGAAGGAGCTTACTAAACTAGTTCCTAAAGTGTACAAGTTTTTTGATATTATATTTGCTTTTGTCTGCGTTTTCTTGTTGGGAATCATGGCGACGGTAACGCACTGTCAGACCCGACGAGGTGGGAACACAAAATCTTCTCATACCACCACCAACTTCCTTAGAAACATTTGTGTGAGGACAAAACAGCAACATCAATAACAGCAACGGTAAGTAAAACTGTTTTAACAAAGACGACATCAATACAAGCAACAATAACCACAGCAGCAACAACAACAGTAACATAATCATTGTGTTGGCACTGTCTTCATGTACAGGCGATCAGTGTGTACACGTGGATGATGCGATCCATGCATCGTTAGGAGCTTTCTTGACTTCCTGTCCATCTCCTTTACTTTATTCTCCCTCTGTTCACTTCAGGATTCCAGCGCTATACCGATCTACTGCGACTGAACGTGAGTTTATTACCGAAATTACGTTTCTGGTATTCAGTTTGAAGCCAATATTCTTCTCACTGGCCGCAGGTAAGGTCTTTTTGTCTTTTTCTTCATGTCGTGGTGTTTAATTCCAACTGCCTCAAGTATTCCATTATTATTGTCATCATCATCATCATCATCATCATCATCATCATCATCATCATCATCATCATCTTTATTATTATTATTATTATTGTTCAGTAGTTTTATTTTTATAACGTGCTTTCACTTCACTACCGAGCGCAGCTCTGTGCGCCTTGGGTATGTGCTGTGGTTTGTTGTGGTGCTTTTATGTTTACTGTATTGAAAGTGTTTTGCGTAGAATGTGTGCAGTACCCAGTAGTGCAATTTTCTGTATGTTACATATATTTGTAAGTCCTGGTATTTTTGTTATGTATTTGTCTGAGTATTTTTTTATTATACCTAAGGCACCTACTATGATAGGAATTGTTTCTGTTTTTAGACTCCACATTCGAGTTATCTCTATTTCCAGGTCTTTGTATTTTGAAAGTTTTTCCATTTCTTTTCGAGAAACGTTGTCATCTGCTGGTATTGATACATCAATTAGAAAGCATTTTTTTCCTTCATGATCTTTGACAACTATATCTGGTCTATTTGCCTTAATTTCTCTATCTGTGTGTATTGGCATATCCCAGAGTACGGTTGCTTTCTCGTTTTCTGTGACCTTTTCTGGCGTGTGTTTATACCATCTTTTTTCTGTTGTTATTCCATAGTGTTGGCATAGCTTCCAGTGTATATAGGTCCCAGCTCTGTCGTGTCTGTGAATATATTCCTTCTTAGCCAGGACTGGGCAGCCAGAGATAATATGATTTATTGTTTCTTGTCCATCTCCACATATTCTACAGTTACTTGTTATATTTCTTTTCATTATGTGTTTTTGGTAATTTCTAGTGGGGAGGCTCTGGTCTTGTGCAGCAATTAAAAATCCTTCAGTCTCTGCTTTGAGTCCTGAGCTTCTCAGCCATTGCTGGGATTTTTCTCTGTCTATTTCTTTCGCATTTAGTTTAGCCCAGTATTTACCATGTAGGGGCTTTTCTTGCCATCGTTTTATCATGGTTATTATTATTATTATTATTATTATTATTATTATTATTATTATTATTATTATTATTATTATTATTATTGTTTTTGCACAGCTTCTAACGCTGGAGATGTACTGCGGTGTCAGCTGTTCATTACCAGTGAACTGAGCACCTTCCGGAGTATTCGAGCGGTTCCAAGCAGTGCTGTTTTCTGCAAGTGATCCACCCTTATTACAGCCCCTATTTCTACCATGTACTTCTCGAAATTTTTACTCACTGTTCCCAGGGCTCCAACAATTATTGCTACTACTACAACCTTTTTCAGCGACCACAACTGCTTTACCTCCCAAGCTAACCTCTCATACCTATCGACTTTTCTTTCTTTCTTATCGCATACCTTGTTGCCAGCTGGGCATGCTATATCTATGATCCAGCATAGTTTGTTTTCTTTCTCAATTAAGACTATCTGGTTTCCTATTCTCTATCTCATGGTCGCACTGAATCATAAAATCACACAGGCGCTTTGCATTATCGTTCTCGATGATGCCTTCGGGTTTGTGGTTGTGCCAATTTTTTTCTGTCAAGTTCATACTTGTTGCAAAGTGTCCAATGGACAAGCCTTGCTATATTGTCGTGGTGTCTCTTATATTCCTTCTGGGCTAGTGGCGTGTATTGGTTGGTAATATGCCATACGGTTTGACCATTTTATTCACAGATTCTGCACTTATCACTTTCTGCTCTGTCGTCTACTCTGTATTTTATGTAGTTTGTTTTTAGAGCTTGCTCTTTGGCAGCACAGATTAGAGCCTCCGTTTCCGGTTTTAAATCACTTTTAGTCACCACAGCTATCTTTTTCTCTGTCTGTCTTATCTTCAACATCCCTATGAAATTGTCCATGCATTCTTTTCTTTACCCACCTATTTTCAGTTTCATTCGTTTTCAATTTCTTGTATAGTGCTTTATCTTTGCAATCTTTCATCCCACACAAGCCTGGACTTCTTACCGCTAGTAATAGCGGTTCTGTGACACTTTTTACATACCATGCTATATTGTTTTCTTCTGTTCTAATGCTGTGTTCGCATCCAATATGTCCTCTTCCCCCTCTTTTTCCTGGTACATATAGTCTGTCTGTATCACTATTTGGGTGGAGTGACCCATATCTAGTTAGCAACTTCTTTGTCTTTCTGTCTAAGCTGTTTACTTCGTTTTACTGTCCATGCGATTACCCCTGCTCCATATCTTAGTAGTGAAACTGCCCAAATGTTGATAGCTTCAATCTTATTCCGTCCGTTTAATTTCGACTTAAGGATCAGTCTCAGTCTGTGCAAGTACTCCACCTTAAATTTTTCTGTCATTTCTGTCTCCATCAATTTGTCCATTTCCAAAATCCCCAAGTAGTTATAGCCCGTCTCTTGTATCTACTTCATAACCTCCCCCGACGATATCGATAGTCCGTGTATACATTTGATTTTGCCTCTCTTCAAGACTAACACACCACACTTTCTCAGTCCGAACTCTATTCTGATATCAACACTGAAAGTATACACCGTGTCAACGAGGGGACTGACTTGGGCTTGATCTTTACCATAAAGTTTTAGATCGTCCATGAATAACAAATGGTTGACTTTTTGTTGGCTGCTTTTGAATACATACCCAGCTTTTGCTTTCCTCAGTATCAGTGTTAGTGGTATGAAGTACAATACAAAGTACAGTACAAATTATTATTATTATTATTTAATAATAATAATAATAATAATAATTATTATTATTATTATTGTTGTTGTTGTTGTTGTCGTTGTTACTGTTATTATTTGCTATTCACTGTATCAACGAGATGTTCGAGTGTTCTCCGTAACGTTTTGTTTACTAGCATATTTAGTCAAATTTACTTTGTTAATACTGATATTTAACTTCCTGTTAAGTTAAAGAATAGTCCAGCGGGCGAATTATATCTTTCATTTCTTGCCTCTTTACGAGAAACCTTTTGAAAATATTTCTGTTAGGCAAACTACAAATTTAAAAAGCGATTAAGCCTTTAGCAACCAGAAAAAAGATCGTAAAGTGAGAGATAATTTTGAAGGGAAGATTGAATAATGACCCAAAACTTGCCTATTCTCAAAGTACAGAGTCCAATAAACTACACTTTCAGGAAGAGCAACAGCAACAAAAGCATGCCTAACCACTAATAGCATGCCAAACAAAATAACAAGAAGCTGTTAAAGATCTCCAAGAACAAATGCAACTTCATCAACGATATCATCAAGGAGACCAGAATATCTGAGGCATTAGATCTTGCGCTAATCTTTCGCAGCTACAAGGTGTACTCATTTTTAGATAAACCGGCACCAAGTTGTAGAGTCGCTCATTTTCTTGAGAAAGTTCTAGATTTCGCAATATGGAGTATCTTTCGAGACCTGGAGAGTGAGTCGTTGGTGCAGGCCGAGACATCTGTACCCCAGAATATATCCTGTAACTGATTCTCGTCCACCATCGAAATCAGACTGAAACGTATGAAGAAGGTATAACACATTGTGTCGACTAAACTTAAGAATAATTCTGTTCAATATATATTCCTTCCAACCCTGAACAGAAAAGCAACTCACAAAGGTATATACCTACAAAATACATACATATCTATCTATCTATCTATCTATCTATCTATCTATCTATCTATCTATCTATCTATCTATCTATCTATCTATCAGTCCGTCTGTCTGTCTGTTTGCCTGTCTAGTTGTCCGTCCGACTGACTGTCTGTCTACCCATGTCTCTCTGTCAATCTCTCTCTCTCATATATATATATATATATATATATACTAGCAGTATAGTCCGGTTTTTCCCGGGATTAAGTTAGGATTATTAAGCTAATCAAGTTCTTTATTTCAAACCAAACTAAGTAACATCAACATCAAATTTGGGCAGAATCAGTGTCGCGACTGGAGGGCATGGGTTAGGAGTTTGATGGGCAGAGGTGATCAGGTTACACATGCCAGCCTTTTGAAAGCACCACCCCCATCATCTAACTCCTCTTTGCCCATGTGTACTGAACCCTTCCAGCAAGGAAAATAGAATGCGCAAAAGGGCTCCCGATTCTCTGTGTCAGAGGCGGTTATGTTCAGATCACAACTAAGTCTTAATCTTAAGTATATGTATGTATATATATATATATATATATATATATATATATATATATATATATATGTGGGCAACACACACGCGCACACACACGCACGTACGTACACCAACTTCAGACATATTTTTTGTATACATCTTCGTATGTGTGCGTGTGTGTTGCCCGTATATCAACAAAACACTTTTTTCATTGATGGATAAAAAACTTACTCGTCGCTAGAACGGGACTTAACTCCTGTTGTAAACAATCGTCGTTTTCTCCGACTTGAAAATTGTTAAAATTTTGGTTGAAAATTAATTTTTACTGCTATTCGCTGGTGCCTCTGGGAAAAATAAGTTGAAAATGCAGCTAGGGTCATGACGAATGTCCCCCTAAATTTGGAGCGACATCCGTGCTAATTTGTGGACGTGCATAAATTACATTGACGTACACACACCCATCTTGCCCTCTCTGTATATACAGATATATATATATATATATATATATATATATATATATATATATATATATATATATATATATATATATATATATATATATACATACACACACACACACACACACACACATATATATATATATATATATATATATATATATATATGTATATATATATATATATGCATATATATATATTTATGTATATATATATATATATATATATATATATATATATATATATATATATATATATATATATATATATATATATATACATTTTTTATTAACTTGCCCCCTAATTGCGACAACATTGATTTATCAGTAGCAGCTGATTTTGGGTTAGAATGATGTAGCCAGAAGTTATTTGATATTGGAAAAAAAAAAAAAAAAAGCCAAAAGTGTCAGAAATGACAAGTATTTATTAATGCCAACACCGCTGCAGGACGAGTTTTGTCTGCTGCTGATATATATTGTGTATTTAAACACTATGAGACTATAAGAGAATCTATCTCGTGACAAATACCGCAGGAAGATGCACACAATTACACACACACACACACACACACACACACACACACACACACACACACAAGCACACATATATTAATGTGTGTGTGTATGAGTGATGTGTGTATGTACATATCTCAATCGTTTAATACTACATATATAGACATGCAAGACATGCAAGCGGATACATGTGTGTGTATAAATGTGTGTGCATGTATATTTGTGTATGCATATGTATGTGGGTATATGTATTCATATATATATATATATATATATATATATATATATATATATATGTATATATACACACATATATGTGTATGTATGTGTGTATGTATATGTACGTGCATATGTATATACAAAATGTGTGTATGTGCATGTATTTTCGTATGTATATATATGTATATATGTGTGTGTGTGTATATATATGTATGCATAAGCTCACATGTAAATGTACATGTGTGTGCGCGTACGTATGCCATTATGCCTTCTTTCCTCCTCCCTGATTTCTAGCTATCACAGTAACCTATACAATCACATACGTCTATTTATAGAAATTTGAGGTCCTTGTATTCTTCCCTCCACTTTCAATTTTATTACAAAAACTACTATTCATTTTGGTATCACCCCACGTATACCTTTTCTCTTCCCATCCCTTAATGCAGCTCTATCTTATAACCCCTACTCATATAACTCACACTTATTCACTCCTTACCTTCTCATCTCTTCCTATCCCTACCGCACTCCTCTCCCCTCCTCTCCTCACATTATCTTAACCACCAATAAAAACTCCTTTTCTCACTTCTTTCAACCTGTCTTCAGTTTTTTCACGCTTTTCACTTTTTGCTCTCTCTTTTTTCTTTTTTCTACCTTACTTCCTCTCATTTTCTATTCCTATTTTCATTTTGACCTACCTCTTCATTCTAATCATCCACATCTCTCCCTCCGCCACTTGAGTAATGCTACCAATACATTCTCAGATTTTCCTTCACACTACAATACACTTTCGAATGAGCAACACAGAATCCACGGCTCAATCCTTTGAAATGACAAAACATGACCTACTATCTGAGCTTACTTACCATGTACAGGAAACTTTTTTCCCACTCCTACACACCACTTTCCTCGAATAATGGAACTGCAGCTACATCATATTTATATATTTTATATTTTATTTCTACTTTCATTTTATTACTTCCCTCTATATTCCCATCTCCTCCGTTTCCATAATAATTCCTTATTTCGAACTCAAATATTTACCTCTATTCAACCATTTCCCATTGTGTCTGATGAAAGGATATCCATAATATTCCAGAAACAGCTGTAAAACTATATCTATATATTTTTCCTTATAAATATCCTAAAAACTACTCACAGGCTTGGCTCTATTTCATTTTGTCTAATACACACACACACACATATATATATATATATATATATATATATATATATATATATATATATATATATATATATATATATATATATATATATATATGTGTGTGTGTGTGTATGTGTGTGTATATATATATATATATATATATATATATATATATATATAAAATGAAAGGAGGAAAACGCACACACTTTACATAGTTCTAATATATTTTAAAATATGTTTTACATTGTTTGTCGACCGGTTTCGCTTTTGTTAATCTTGACATTAAAATTATTTTAATTACGTATTTTCTTAAGAAAAAGTTTTTGTCCATGTTTTTTTGTGGAGTTTATGAATGAAATTGAACAAGTAGAAAAATCTATGGGGAGGTAATTAGTGATCGTTATTATTGTGGACAGGGGAGATAATTGTTCATCTTTCGGTTGGAGGCGGATAATATATACACAAAAATTAAAAAGCTAGAGTAGTGCGGTGGAATATGTACAGTGATAGGTATCTAATTGTGAATTAAAATATGCACAGAGATCAAAGTTGGTTATACGTGCATAATTAGGCGTGTTCTTTATTTTTCGATGAATGAGTTTTCTTTACTTAAACGTTCTTGCATAGAAATTGTATCCTTGCATTCGTAGAAGGGGAGAACTGTGATACTTGGTTTGATGTTACCTGCACATCTCTCTATGTGCTTACTTAAAGAAATCTGTCTGTATTGCAGGAAACGTATCTACTGTTTATGTAGAGTGGTTCTCCGCCAGAATGTCCCTTTCTCTTATCACAGATACACCCTTACTGATTAAAATCATGGTACCATTTCCGAGTGGACTTGGATGTAAGTGTAATAGTATAATACTTGAGTCTGAAAGCACGTTGCACGGCCACAACACTGTTTAATTTTGCAAATTCGAGTACACATCAGCTGTGTTGCTGTGGTGGTGGTCGTTTTTAGATTTCCTTCTATCCTTGTGGTTTTCAGATCAAAGATGTCTAATAATCTGAAAAAAAAAAGAAAAAAAAGGAGATAACTGTTGTTCGAGAATCGGTTCACAACATGTTTATCAATATATTTGAATTAGTTTAAATATCATAACAACGTGAAATCAGGGAGTGTTTTTGTGGACAAGCTGCATATCGGAAAACCTCTTACATAATACGCATTATGTTCTTAAACTGTAAAGCTTTTGTCGCACCTACTTTTATTTGAATAAGTAACAATACAATAATGTAAGAAGACATTTACAGATACAAAATGTTGGGGTGATTATGACTGAAATGCTTTTGACTTGACGATTATTCTATCAAGATGTACATTATGTTACGCGTGTTTCCGAAACTGTGCGGACTATCAAAATTAATCTTTAGAATTAATTAGCTATCGTTCGCAGCTACATATTTCGTTCAAGACGTAGAAACGAACGAAAGTATATTGATGTATCAGATAATAAATTTATGATAAATTTTCTCATAGATTCCTCTGTAGTAAAGCTCTTTCGATTATTATTGAGAAGTATTTTTGTTATCTTAGGTTACTATCGGAAATTGTAAATGTAAGTGACATTCTTATTTTTCCTGTCATAATATTGTCTCTATAGACATGCTAATTTGCGAATTAAAAATGCATGAAAAAAGTTAATAGAAATTAGAAATGGTAAATTGGTTTAGAATTCACATTGGAGACATTTCAGTTTCAATTTACGTTGTTAGAAAAGTTTAAAAAAAGCAACACAGTGTTTGTTATTTAAGGATTAGCCATGTGTATTTAATTTATTTGCGAATAACTGAACCTGACTATAATTGATAGTTGATTTTTCTTTAGTTGTCAGTTTTGTTGTATTTTTACTATGTAAAGGTATGTAAAGTTCTTGTACAACTTTTCTGTGTTATACACAACATATTGATTGCAGATAAGTTAATGATAATTGCATACACAAAATTTCACATGCTGGATAATGTGACGCATTGTTAGTCTCTGCAGATTGTTTTGCCAAAGTGACGCCATTATGCATGTAGCAAAACTATACACGTGAATGAGATTTATTGAGATTTACGAAAGACTAGGCGTTTCTAGAATCGAGGACATAAATTCAAAAACACAAAAATCTAGTTGGAACATGTGACTTCATTACCCCAAATATTTTCCGAAGCCCCCAAAATGCACGATTATAAGCACAGCATAAGTTATCTGATGTAAAGCATAATATAATTGTATATATGTGTGTATGTATGTATGCATGTATGTATGCATGTATGTATGTATGTATGTATGTATGTATGTATGTACGTATATATATATATATATATATATATATATATATATATATATATATATATATATATATATATGAGAGTATTGTAGTTCGCTTGAAGCATTGTGTATTGTTTGTAAACTAATGATAGTAAATAGTAATAATATGTTTTGAATGGCACTCAAATACCATTCGAAACATATTATTACTATTTACTATCATTACTGTTTACACACACACGCACACATACACACACACACACACACATATATATATATATATATATATATATATATATATATATATATATATATATATATATATATATATATATATATATATATATATATATATATATATATATATATATATATATATATGGGAGAATATACAAATAATAACAACAGACGAGGACAGGTGGTGTAAATAACAAAAGGATATATTAGTATGACGCTCGGGAATACGGAAAGTCTTTGACGTTTCGAGCTACGCTCTTCAACAGAAAGAATACGGAGACAAGGAGAAAAACACGGAGAAAAAAAATTGAATAGTGTTCAGTCAACGGTCAATCATATACATACATATATGTATGCATGTATATGCAATGGATTTTTACATTTAAAATAGTCTGACTTAGTTCTCCTCACCCCACAAATATATATATATATATATATATATATATATATATATATATATATATATATATATATATATAGTTGTGTCTAGGGAGAGTAATTCTCTTTTAGTACCTTATTATTTAACACACTCAGCGATTCAGTTTCCATCCATTTACTTCTTTATTTTTTCTAAAATATTCGTTGCGTCTTGCAACCTTCTCAATAGTGGTTGACTCTGCTTTCTGAGCTTCGTTCTTTTTGTTTGTTTGTGCGCATGTGTGTGGATCACTGTGTGTGCACATACACATATGTATGCATGTGTGTATGTATGTGTATGCATGCATATGTGTGTATGCATGCATTTGTGTATGTATGTGTATGCATATAAGTATGCATATATATATGTATACGCTTGTATGCGCATATATATTCTGCATATTCATGTGTTTGTAGTTTGTGTGTTCGTGTATTTGCATGTGTGTAGTGTACCTCTTCCTCCTCATATGTGCAAATCTGAATGTGTCTGTGTATGGTTTCTTTTTACTATGTGCGTCTGTTATGTATGGATATTTGTCACCATATGTGTCCTTGTGTGAAGTGTGCATGTGTGTATAAGGTGCATAGAAGATGCTTTTATAGACAAGAACAGGATATACATAGGTGAGACATCTAGGAGCATTGTAGAAACACTAAGTGGACATTTGAGACAATATGACGACAATTAACAGTCCGCCACACTCTACCAACATGACAAAGACCAACATGGAGGCAGCCTGGGTCAACTTAACATCCACATTTTATTCAACCACCCGAAGGACCCAACTCTCAGACAGATACAGCAGTATGTCCTCATAAATGAAACATCCCCAGTACTAAATAGGAAATATACGTAGTAGGTAGCCATATCCCTATACCGACGGCTTATATATATACATATGTATATATATATATATATATATATACACCGGCATGGTCACATGCTTCCGGTCATTAATCCTTTCCTTCCTTGGCTTTCGCCAAGCAACGCACGCCACCACTTTGTCTCTCTCGGTTCCGTGCCTCATCGCGTTCATACACACATAATTTTTCTCGTCTGGCCGTAAAGCCTTTTCTGTTCGTTTTCCTGTCTTGTTTTTTGTCCGCCACTACATTCCTCCATGGCTAGATTTAATTTGCGTATACAAATTTAATCTGCGATCCATGGGACGAGCCGTTTTAACGATGCGTCCTGCCCGAAGCTCGTCGAAACGCCGGTGTTAAAACGTGGGTAGCTGATGAAGTAGAATGTTCTCTATGTGGCTCGTGTGTTCTCGTCTACGTTTGTTTGCAATGTCCTGTACCCAGATATGCACCTATACATACAGGTGGATGTCGGTATGCACATACCTGTACGTATATATGCATACACTCATTTACTATTTGTTTATATATATATATATATATATATATATATATATATATATATATATATATATATATATATATATATATATATATATATATATACATATGTATATATATATATATATATATATATATGAACAGACAAGCAGCACACATGCCCATATACATACGCAAATGAAGACTGAAACCCATGACCGTATACACACATGCACACACTTACACAAGGTCACCTATGGAGACACACACATCATACATGTCAGACGCACGTACATAGTCACAAAAACCCATACACAGACACACTCAGACATGCACAAACAAGGAGACAGAGGTACACACACTCAAGCACAAACACACATACACACGCGTGCGCGCAAGCACGCACACATGCAATCACAAACACATAAAAACAAAGACGAACACACAAACACATGGATATGCAGAATACATACAGACAAAAGTACACGCACACTACACACACACATATATGTATATATATATATATATATATATATATATATATATGCATACACACACATACGCATACATGCATACACGTACATACCTGCTTATATACATATGTGTATGCACACGGATGTGTAAACCCACACGCATGCGCACAAACAAACAAAAAGAACGCCGTTCAGGGAACGGACAGAGCCAACGACTATTGAAAAGGTTGCAAGACGCAAGGATACTTTTAGAAGAAATAAAGAACTAAATGAATGGAAACTGAATCGCTGAGTGTGTTAAATAATACAGCATACAAAAAAAAAGGAGAATGACTGTCCCTAGACACAACAAAATAAGTTTCAACACACGAACTCATATTAAGAATCTTGCAAACAAAATCCCAAAATGACGATGTCTCCTGGGAATAAACAACAGTAGCATTCGCCCCACAAGGAGACTGCCACATTAAGTTGGCAAAAAATCATTACTTTACATATATATATGTATATATATATATATATATATATATATATATATATATATATATATATATATATATATATATATATATATATATATATATATATATATATATATATATATATATATATATATATATATATATATATTGTCTATCGCGAAGTTCATTCTCTTGCAAAACCTCGAGAGAAACAAGTTGAAGATAACGTCCTATATATATATATATATAATTATATATTATTATGTATATATATATATATATATATACATACATATATGTATATATGCATATATTATATGTAAATATTATACATATGAATTATGTATTATGTATGGATTATGTATGTATTCGTGTGTGCGTGCGTGTGCATGTATTCGGGCTTCCAAACAACAATTGAAAACGCAAAGAAAATTTTGTTT
The DNA here is from genome assembly GCF_046866305.1 of Octopus bimaculoides. Taxonomy (NCBI): domain Eukaryota; kingdom Metazoa; phylum Mollusca; class Cephalopoda; order Octopoda; family Octopodidae; genus Octopus; species Octopus bimaculoides. Next base: position 77,860,106 of record NC_142928.1, on the reverse strand, counting down.
CATTCGACCACAGTCAATATTATTTCTAAACTGCAGCCATCATGCACATACACACACATACACGCACGCAAGCACACACACATACACACACACATGCATACATACATACATACACTCGCATATATATATATATATATATATTATATACATACGTGTGTGTGTGCGTGTGTGTACATGTATGGTGCAGGTATGCTACATTCGAATTCATTCAATTTCACGCCTTCTCAAAAAGCAATAACGTACATGTTTAACTACCTATTTATTTGTAGAAGAACTTTTTAAAACAATATATTGAGAATAAAAGTTCAGAAATAAAACAAAATGCGGTTTGAATTGCAAAGTAAAAAGAAATGAAAAATACGAAATCATAGTAAAACAAACAGAAAACTACACAAATCCTTCCGCAGCTGGGAACAGTAACATCGAGTAACGCTGATTTAGAATACGTTATCCTATCTGGCTGGCAATAAAGTGCGGTATGCTTTTTCATCATACGTGGGTTCGTCTTCGGATAACAAAATAGATCTCACATTCAGATGAACGAACTTAACCATGCATATGTATGTATGTATGTATGTATGTATGTATGTATGTATGTATGTATGCATGTATGTATGTCTCAGATACATTCTCAATGTTGGCTGGACCTCAAAACTTCCAGACACACAGGTCCTGAGGACAGCTAATATCTTGAGTATTGAGGCAATGGTGCACAAGCAACGGTTATGTTGAACTGGACACCTTATTAGAATGAAAGATAGCAGGATTCCTAAGCAGATGCTATATGGAGAACTTGTGAATGGAAGGAGACTCCGGCAGAAACCAAGGCTGCGATTTAAGGACTGTGTCAAGTCCTCATTAAAGGCCTGTGATATGCAGGACACTGACTGGGAGAACAATGCCTGTCATCACCACAGATAGAGGAAGCAGGCTAAGGAGGGGATCAACACTTTTGAGAGAGCACGTATCCAGCATGAAGAACTCAAGCGAGTTGCGCGAAAGCGCAAGGCTCCTATAGTGAATGGGGGAAAGCTTGGTCTGCAATGTTTGCAGTAGTGTATGCTTGTCAAGGGCAGGGCTCATTAGCCACCAATGGAGCCGCACATGCAAAATATAAGTTAGTCCTAGAGCGCGCAATGTTCCTGAAGTTCGGCAATGGTCTTCTTCGGTGACGAGTGGACGGCCATCATGTATGTATGTATGTATGTATGTATGTATGTATGTATGTATGTATGTATGTATGTATGCGTGCATGTATGCATGTATATATGCAGATTTGTATGTTTTGTTTTGTGTATGTCGTCAGATGCATATCTACACATGCTCATGTATACTTAAATGATAAACTTCTGGAAAGTTTTATAGCTTTTTACAGTTCCAAGAATGAATAGGATCTGTAGTCTTCGGATCAGCTTTCTCCTTTCCGGTTTTGAGAAGCCTAATTCCTCAAGATTGGTATTTAGGCAGTTTGTTACATATCCCATATGCGTGTATGTATGTATGTATGTATGTATGTATGCATGTATGTACATGTATGTGTGTGTATATGTGTGTATGTACGTGTGTTTGTATATATGCAGGTATGTTTGTATGTATGTATGGATGGATGCATGCATGTATGTACGTATGTTTCTCTTTTGTTTTTAAACGTTTAAATTCTTTCTCTGAAGAAGGAGCTGGTTTCTAACAAAGATGCATAATCCCATCATTGGTAAATAGATAGCGAAATCAATGTCTTATTTTAAACTTGGGAAATGTCTTGCATTGCAGATTCGGAAATGTCTTGCATTGCAGATTCGGAAATGTCTTGCATTGCAGATTCGGAAATGTCTTGCATTGCAGATTCGGAAATGTCTTGCATTGCAGATTCGGAAATGTCTTGCATTGCAGATTCGGAAATGTCTTGCATTGCAGATTCGGAAATGTCTTGCATTGCAGATTCGGAAATGTCTTGCATTGCAGATTCGGAAATGTCTTGCATTGCAGATTCGGAAATGTCTTGCATTGCAGATTCGGAAATGTCTTGCATTGCAGATTCGGAAATGTCTTGCATTGCAGATTCGGAAATGTCTTGCATTGCAGATTCGGAAATGTCTTGCATTGCAGATTCGGAAATGTCTTGCATTGCAGATTCGGAAATGTCTTGCATTGCAGATTCGGAAATGTCTTGCATTGCAGATTCGGAAATGTCTTGCATTGCAGATTCGGAAATGTCTTGCATTGCAGATTCGGAAATGTCTTGCATTGCAGATTCGGAAATGTCTTGCATTGCAGATTCGGAAATGTCTTGCATTGCAGATTCGGAAATGTCTTGCATTGCAGATTCGGAAATGTCTTGCATTGCAGATTCGGAAATGTCTTGCATTGCAGATTCGGAAATGTCTTGCATTGCAGATTCGGAAATGTCTTGCATTGCAGATTCGGAAATGTCTTGCATTGCAGATTCGGAAATGTCTTGCATTGCAGATTCGGAAATGTCTTGCATTGCAGATTCGGAAATGTCTTGCATTGCAGATTCGGAAATGTCTTGCATTGCAGATTCGGAAATGTCTTGCATTGCAGATTCGGAAATGTCTTGCATTGCAGATTCGGAAATGTCTTGCATTGCAGATTCGGAAATGTCTTGCATTGCAGATTCGGAAATGTCTTGCATTGCAGATTCGGAAATGTCTTGCATTGCAGATTCGGAAATGTCTTGCATTGCAGATTCGGAAATGTCTTGCATTGCAGATTCGGAAATGTCTTGCATTGCAGATTCGGAAATGTCTTGCATTGCAGATTCGGAAATGTCTTGCATTGCAGATTCGGAAATGTCTTGCATTGCAGATTCGGAAATGTCTTGCATTGCAGATTCGGAAATGTCTTGCATTGCAGATTCGGAAATGTCTTGCATTGCAGATTCGGAAATGTCTTGCATTGCAGATTCGGAAATGTCTTGCATTGCAGATTCGGAAATGTCTTGCATTGCAGATTCGGAAATGTCTTGCATTGCAGATTCGGAAATGTCTTGCATTGCAGATTCGGAAATGTCTTGCATTGCAGATTCGGAAATGTCTTGCATTGCAGATTCGGAAATGTCTTGCATTGCAGATTCGGAAATGTCTTGCATTGCAGATTCGGAAATGTCTTGCATTGCAGATTCGGAAATGTCTTGCATTGCAGATTCGGAAATGTCTTGCATTGCAGATTCGGAAATGTCTTGCATTGCAGATTCGGAAATGTCTTGCATTGCAGATTCGGAAATGTCTTGCATTGCAGATTCGGAAATGTCTTGCATTGCAGATTCGGAAATGTCTTGCATTGCAGATTCGGAAATGTCTTGCATTGCAGATTCGGAAATGTCTTGCATTGCAGATTCGGAAATGTCTTGCATTGCAGATTCGGAAATGTCTTGCATTGCAGATTCGGAAATGTCTTGCATTGCAGATTCGGAAATGTCTTGCATTGCAGATTCGGAAATGTCTTGCATTGCAGATTCGGAAATGTCTTGCATTGCAGATTCGGAAATGTCTTGCATTGCAGATTCGGAAATGTCTTGCATTGCAGATTCGGAAATGTCTTGCATTGCAGATTCGGAAATGTCTTGCATTGCAGATTCGGAAATGTCTTGCATTGCAGATTCGGAAATGTCTTGCATTGCAGATTCGGAAATGTCTTGCATTGCAGATTCGGAAATGTCTTGCATTGCAGATTCGGAAATGTCTTGCATTGCAGATTCGGAAATGTCTTGCATTGCAGATTCGGAAATGTCTTGCATTGCAGATTCGGAAATGTCTTGCATTGCAGATTCGGAAATGTCTTGCATTGCAGATTCGGAAATGTCTTGCATTGCAGATTCGGAAATGTCTTGCATTGCAGATTCGGAAATGTCTTGCATTGCAGATTCGGAAATGTCTTGCATTGCAGATTCGGAAATGTCTTGCATTGCAGATTCGGAAATGTCTTGCATTGCAGATTCGGAAATGTCTTGCATTGCAGATTCGGAAATGTCTTGCATTGCAGATTCGGAAATGTCTTGCATTGCAGATTCGGAAATGTCTTGCATTGCAGATTCGGAAATGTCTTGCATTGCAGATTCGGAAATGTCTTGCATTGCAGATTCGGAAATGTCTTGCATTGCAGATTCGGAAATGTCTTGCATTGCAGATTCGGAAATGTCTTGCATTGCAGATTCGGAAATGTCTTGCATTGCAGATTCGGAAATGTCTTGCATTGCAGATTCGGAAATGTCTTGCATTGCAGATTCGGAAATGTCTTGCATTGCAGATTCGGAAATGTCTTGCATTGCAGATTCGGAAATGTCTTGCATTGCAGATTCTGGTGAGCTAAGGAGCAGCATCGAATGTATTAGTAAATAAATTCAACTACTATATGCATTAATTATCCTCTTTTATATCTGTATATCTCTATACGAACACATGCACAGTTATATGCACAGACACACACACTCATACACACAAAGACACACATACCCCCAACACACACATACCCCCTCACAGATCTAATATAACCTGGATAATAACCCCATAGTGTGTTTCCCAAATCTTCTCTCCGAGTATCGGCTACCAAATGTTATTATACTGTAAGACTTCTCCTGTCACTGGATGTAAAATTCCGCGATTCTCAGAAAAGTATAAAAAAAAACGAAGATTGATTGACCCAAAAGATAGATTGAACGAAAAGATGGATTGGGCAAGCTTTATAACAAACCATTATAATTGTTTCTATGCATCATTATCAGCTGTTAATTGATGAATGTTACATATATTATACATAATATTGAACTAATATGATTCAACAATAGCTGTATATAAGCGCATCCTCGGTTGACCATAGTCAAAGCGCGGCATATATGTGTGTGTGTAATGGTGCGTGCGTGTGCATGCATGTGTGTACATATGTAATATGCATATGCGTGTGTGTGTTTATATATATATATATATATATATATATATATATATATATATATATATATATATATATATATATATATGTACACATTTACACATATATATGTGTGTTTATATATATTGCAATGTAAGCCAAAACACAATGGGAGAACGTATTTTGGTTGAAAAGAAAAATATTTTATTTTAATTATAACAATTACTGATAAGCAGGTCACAACTCGATGCTTGCTTGCTTGCTTGCTTGCTTGGTAGTCCACCGATCTCTGTTGAAGACGAACTCTGTGGTCTCAGCAGTCAACGGTGGGACGCATGTGGCTGCGCAGCTCAAAGCCGGAAGCACACAGGCACCAGCAGGTTGGACACTACTAGACTGTGGTCGGGACTGAGGATGCTGCGGCCTGGTGACATCTGTCCCTTGCTGTTGCGAGGCGTTGCTGTGTATGTGCTGTCTATCCTCTCCAAAGACAGCTACAGCAGTGTAGGTGGTTGACCTCCAGGTAGCGCTGTTTCTGACTGCAGTCTCAAGTTTGCGATGTTTGATTCCACACCACTTTAGGTTGCCCTATAGGGTGTCCTTATTACTCAACTTGTATCTTCCTCGTTGCTTTGTGCATTCCTTCAGCTCACCCTACATAGTTGAGTGGATGTCATGGTGAGAGTGAAGGCGTTGATGATAGTGACAAGCCGTCTGTTGCTGATGGAGAGGCGGATCTTCATCCGCCTTTCATTCACCCCAGTCGGGGAGATCAGGGATCTTTTTATGGAGTTTGATCTTGGTTGCACGTCCAATCCTGTGGACGCAGTCTCTGTTCTGGGTCTTTCCTTTCCAGAAAAAGTTGTATCCAGTCTGGTTTCATTTAAAGCAGTGATGTCGATGTTGTGCCTCGACATGTTGGCTTCAAGGGCTGTCCTCTGGGGTCTTGAAGCATTGTCACGATCTAGAAGGGTTCCTATGTTTCACGACCCGATGATCAGTTGGAATTTATTGCAAGTGGATTAAGTCTGCCAGCCACGGTAAACTGGCAATATGGTGTAGGGCGGGTTCTCTTTAGGCCGCTTTATCTATGTCCCACGATTCCTGGGATCAGCAGTGCGTTCCTAAAAAAGCTGCGCAGTCGCCTGAGATTCTGTCGAAGTTCTCCGCTGTCTCGAGTTCGAAGAAGAACGACCAAAGTCCCAGGCAGCCTACGTGCAGGTTCGTGACTATGAATTCCTGGAGCTGTCTCCACCTGCCACTTTCGCCATTTCCCCGTTGCCGCAGTACTTCAGTAGCATGTTGGGGCTGGGATACACAGTCACCTGTGCTAGAGCTTGATTAAAGTGGAAGAGTATTTGCACGTAGGAAATCCTACTCTCTCGGCAAAAGAAACCCTTACCCAGTGGCAGGGAGAACAGTTGCGTGTAGAAACCTCCCTCCTGCAGTGGATGACCAGAACGTCTTCGGGTCTTATTTTGCCCTAAGCGCTCCACAACGCCTGCTGGGACCACCTTCTTAGCCGTTGGAACTTGTCCACCCAGTCCACCGGAACCAGTCTTCGCACGCCAAAGGTTGGTAAACCTTGATTTACTTACCGAGGGTTTCAGACCCATCGGCTACTCTCACCTAGTTTAACCGGCCTATCGAAACTGTTGCCGCTGTTGCATGCGGTGGTGTGACCGCTGTTGCATGCAAACAGTTACGAGAAGCCTTGAGTGAGCGCTAAGAGTCAACTGGGGACCGAAGTGGGAGGATCATATCTAAAAGTGTGCGACAGTCCCCCCATCAGTGGTGCTACTCCCACCCGATTACTCCAGACAAATATAAAACACGTTATATATATATGTGTATAGATATAAGACAAAATAAAAATAATAAAGAACAAAAATAAGAATTAAAAATGATTATAAAAATATAGATATAAAAAGAAGTTTAAAAATATTCAACATATATATATTCTACACCCACCCACCCCACACGCGCACACACGCGCACACACGCGCACACACGCGCACACATATTGTTGAATGGCCGTTGACAACTCATCAGTTCCTCTTATTTTTCGCCCCTTAGGGTATCCAACAAATTACCCTCCTCACAAAGCAAGCTTGGTGGTGTTGCCAGTTTAGTTCTCGATGACCCGACCAAGTAAAAGGTTGTTCTGGGTTACATGTTACCAGTATCGTTGAAGAGCAACCAGTAGTACTCGAGAGCGACCTGACAACTCGATGCATACAAATATAAGACAATAAAGTGCATCTTTTTTCCAGCATGAATGCAAGAAATGAGCCAGTGATCACCAGGGCCGTATCAAATCAACTGCAGGGGAAATTTGTTACATTGTTATAGCAGATGGCCAATTTAGTTAAAGATGTTATAACTAATTTTCATCTAACAACCATTCTAACGAGCAAGAAGCCAATACATCGACACGACATTCGCAGTGCTTGAAGGACAGTAAAATTGAATATTAAATCAAATGAAGAGTACTTGACACTCTAAAATTATATATATATATATATATATATATATATGGAACCAAGATGTGAATATTTTTTCTCAGAGGTTTTCAACAAATCTTCAGAAATCATATTACCTATCTGAACTCTAGAAAGGAAATCTTTAGAAAATGTCGTCGCATAATCATACGCACAGAAGTCAATCCTGTCAATGGACCACAATCCATTCTCGATAAACACCCGTGAGTACCGTATTTTCTTTTTCTCCGCTATTTTCCCTCCATTTTTCATTTCTTCTATATACCTTGCTTATTGTACTTCTTCAATTCCTGCGTTTCCTTCACCTGTTTCTTCAAATTGTCTTTTAACACAATGTTTTTTATTCCATGAATATGTATACACACATACACAGATACATAGATACATATATACCTACTTACTTACATACATATATACACGCATACATACACACACACACACACACACACACATATACATATATACATTTATGTAAGTAAATACATGTATTTATGTATGTATATGTATATATATATTTACAAATATATATGTACATGTATATATGTACATACATATGTATATACATATGTGTATATATATATGTGTATATATATGTATATATATATATGTATACATATATATATATATATATATATATATATATATATATATATATATATATATATATATATATATATATATATATATATATATATCTTCAAAAGCTAGTCTATATATTATATTCGAGAATGTGACAGGCGTACGGAAATAACACTCAATACATATTGTTGGAGTTGTATTTATTAACAGGTCGACTTAGCTTCTGGTCTTAATTAAGTTTCTTAAACGTGAAAGCAAATCGAGCACTTCGGTTATTTGCAAGCAAAGTGAAGAAAAGTAAAATAACTTCTTTATTGCAAAGATAACTTAATCCAACCGGCTGTTGCATAGATAGATGGATGCACTCCACATATTAAAGCAGGCGGAATATTAATGTAACTCAGTCATAAATGTATAGTATTTGGTGCGTCAGTCGCATCAGTGCTCAAGGCATTGTGTAATGAAAAATGGCTTCTGTATTAGAGAAAGGAGAGAGTTTATTGTCCGATTTTCGGATACGGTAGATGTAATAATAACTTAGCGACCACAGATGGCTGGTAGAGACACAAGGCAACGTGAAATGCTAATGTCACTTAGTCATCGGTGTGTGGTACTTGGCTTAGATGTCTATAGTGTTTTAGTTGGATCACCGAGTAGCAGGAATAAATGGGGTGATAACTGTGCGAGTAGCGAGACTATCAAATACAATACCTTCAAATGCATCAAAAGAGAAGTACATTTTCCGTTGTGTTTTTTAATAGGAGTAGTTAGTACTTACTTGCCTGTTAAGGAAGCTAAGACAACGTTACTTTCACCTAGAATCTGCTGTCGCTAGGTCATCTCTACTTCGATGACCATAACTGTACATCAGATTGTAAACACTTCTCACCACCCTGTGTCTTAAGTACTGATGAATTTGAACCACCAACTGGAGTGCGTCAATGACTAATGACGTTAATATCCTGCCTGCTTCGACATGTAGAAACTTCCATCTGTTATCTGTCATCACAGAGTTATGACTACAGCAACGTGAGCTGTTGTCAAATGGGAGTTGTCTCTCTTAAATAAAGGAGCCCCTTTGTTCTTTATTTTCTTTTTGAATATCTCCGAAGAGCTACTCTAGCTTTCATCCCAACGAAAATTTAACGTCAAAATACAAGCTAAACTATTACTCAGTATACATACATATGTGTGTATATGGGTGTGTGTGTGTATGTGTGTGTGTCTACCAACATAAATATGTTATATCATAATATAACTTATAAACACACTAATATAGTATAGACGGACAAACACACAAACACACACACATGTACATACTTATTATATGACAATGTAATTTTTTAAAAAAGACTAGATTAATGTCTCTTATGATAGTTAACCTAAGGCTAGACAACAACTGCGAGCCTTTATATGAGAACTTACGCTACAAATCGACTTGATAAAAATAGCAAAGACACTACATATTGTACACTACCTTTTTTAAAAAACAGAAGAGTACAATAGGGTTTATAGTCCCCGTGATTCTCAAAGACAGAAAGTAAGCTTTCATGAATACTCTATTGAAAATAGAATTAACCAAATTTCCAGAAGGGAATTTGCTTCATGTGTCTTTCCTCCTTAAAGAAAGACACATTCGGGTATAGAATTCTTGTTATACGCAAAAAAAACAAGTGAATAACTTTACACAACACATATTTTACTGCGATATCTGATGGAAAACACAAATATTGAAACGATTAGTAAAAAGCCCAATACAAATCGGCTTGAGTGCGCGTGTGTATTTGTATGTGTGTGTATATATATTTAAGTATAAGTATATGCATTATATGTGTGTATATATATGTATATGTATGTATATATATATATATGTGTGTGTGTGTGTGTGTGTGTGTGTGTGTGTGCGTATGTGTATGTATGTATGTATGTATGTATATCTGATGTTTGTGTGTGTGTGTGTGTGTGTGTGTGTGTGTGTGTACGTTTACATGCACACAAAGTGAAACTCGTAAATTAATTCAATATTTGAGAAAAGATAACCACAACGAGAAAAGTGTAATAAACTAATTCAATATTTAAGAGCAGATTGTTCTCTAAACAGTATCGGTTATGACCTTCGACAGAATATTTAAGCAAACAATCGAATTTCAACTTAGTCGTGTCTCATCACCTCCGGTACAGTTAGTAATGCAGTTCAGTTAAAAATGTCTCTGCTGCTACGACGATTGATGCCGGTTTGATTTTGACACGTAACTACACTTATTACTGTAACTATAAACGCTGATGTTTATCTTCAAATCTGTTCCTCTTTCGCAAGCTACAATATCAATGTTGCTATTGATTTCTACCCTACATTAATTCGTTCTTGTTGTATGACTTCTTATTTAAGTTTGAAAGACAACAATGTTACAGCTCTCCGTTTCTTTTCCTCTAAACGATTGGAATATGTTACTAATATACAAAAAGATACTAAAGTGGTGCGTAGGTAGAATCGTTAGCACGCATACTTAGCAGCGTTTCGTTCGTTTTTACGTTTTCAGTTCAAATTCCGCAGAGGTCAGCTTTGACTTTCATCCATTCGAGGTCGATAAAATAAATACCAATTGAACACTAGGGACGATGTTATCAATTTACACATCACCCGAAATTGTTGGCCTTATGCCAAAAATTGAAATCAGTATACAAAACACTGCTGATTTCTCATTCACAAGGTTCATCAATCCAGGCTCAGTAAAAGAAAAGAAAATGGAATTTGTAACATTTTCTAGATTGTAATTCAAAATTAATTAGTCAATCGAAGATCGAAACCTTCGAACACACAAGGAGCATACATTATACTATGAAGAATCAGTTCTTACTAGAATTGAAAGCTGGACGGACTTTGTTGCACTAAATTCACGGCAAAATATCCGCTGGTCATTTACGTATTTATATGTTTCTACATTTATTTATACAGTTATGCACGTACGAATATATAATTTATGCCTTTCTGCATGCGTACCAGGATGTGTGTGAGTTTATACATCTTTCTCCCCCCTCTCCCCCTCCCCCCTCTTTCTCTCTCCTTGCATGAGAGAGTATAAAAGTGAAGTGGATATGTGTACTCTCTTCTTGTAGAAGGAGAATGTTATGTTTCCCCTACATTTGAAATCCCTAAAACAAACAAAATAAATTAATCTCAAAAATATTATTTACCATAAAATTTTAATTAGCTATTAAAAATATTTTTATTAGAAAAAAAATTAACATTCTCAACACTACCTGAAACGTGAAATGCAGTTATCTATTTTATTTCTGAAGCTAGAAACATCATCCAACATCATTGATAATAAAGAGAAAAACACGAAGCGCTTCAGTTTAAAAAAATCGCTTAAAAATTCTACTCAGAGGAATTTATGGCCTTGCAGAAATATTATAGTTTTGACAATATTTGACGCATGACGGAGTAATTAACAAGTTATTTTCTCAATCATGTGATACTAGGTTTGATCAACTTGCATGTCATCTTGAAAAACTGTCATCTACCAAGAAATTAGCGTGTGAAATCGAGTAGTCAAAAATTGTATAGCAGCCTGTATAATTGACCGTTCGTATGACGCGAAGATCAGGCTTATCATAAATTATGTAAAGAAGAGTCCGATTGAAGATTATGCCGTAAGTACAAGGGCTTGTTGAGTACTTATACAGTGGGTATGTGGTTCCAGAGAACTAAAATTTTAATTTTAAAAAACTGACAAATCTAATCTGTCCAGCAGTTGTTTGAAATGTTAGCCTAATCTTCAATCTAGGTGTTTGGAAACGCGATGCATGACTTTTCTTGAAATATTCTAATTTGATTATAGATAGCCCCCCTTTTTTATATCCTAGGTTACTTTCATAGAAAAGTTCGGTAAGAATTATTCTTAACTTGATTGGCCAAACTTCGCTGATATACTTGTAAATAACTTATGAACTCATAATACTCTGTTGTTGATGCAGTATATTTCCCACCCATAGGGGTTGCGAGCCAGCAGAATCGTTTGCACAACGGGCAAAATGCTTAGCGGCACTTCGCTCGTCTTTTCGTTCTGATTTCAAATGCCACCGAAGTCAACTTTGCCTTTTCATCCCTTCAAGGTCGATAAAATAAATACTAGTTGAACACCAGAGTGAATGTAATCTACTTACCATCCCCTCAAAATTGCTGACCTTGTGCTAAAATTAGAAAGAATATTGTCTACACAGCTCTTCCTCTTTTCCTATTTACAAGGCTTCGGTTTGAAATAATCTAGATGTGTGAGATGATTAAAGCCTATTGCTTGTCGAAATATTCTCAAACACTAAACGTCCAGTATGATATGACAGCGTAACATATAACTAAGACGTTATCGACCTAAACAGTTTTGATATCAATCTTATACGCCAGAATGGTGAAAGCTGTAAAGATAGAAAGATGCCACTTAATAGAACGGATACAACATTGTAAACAGCATCAGAACGAATGATAAGAAATAAACAAAAATAAAATAAATAGATAACATAAATGAAATAACGTGTATTTCGTAGTTTTGCAATGTTTTATTCAGCTCCCCATGTGAGTGTGATCAGAAGATGGTTTGGAGTTTCATTGGTTTCATCTATAATTCAAAAGGATTGCTCAGTCATCGATGGATGCCTATGCTGATCAGAAGTCAAGTCACTGACACAATCATAGATTGGCAGAAAACTGCACGTAGTTTTATCGTTTAGTGGCATCGATTTAATTTCTTTCACCAAAATTCCATAGAACAAACGTGATCGACATGTAAAAGAATCAATAGATTTTCGTTTAATATTTATTCACCCTCTCAATAAAGCGATAAATAGATCCACTGATTGAGGTGTTTTGTGATCAGAGGTATCCAAAAACTGCTATTACGTATTTATTGATTCAAGGCGATGCTGTATGAAATTTGTGACCTTCAAGCCGTGTTTTTGAGGACATTGAAAATAAAGCAAGCAACTTACAGACAGGAATCGAACCTACACTGTAGGCTAAAACTTACCAGCAATTTACCACCTACACTGTCGGACTGGCTCCGCACACTTTATGGTTATAAGTACTATTTTTTTCACATCATGCCGTTTTTTAAATGAATAGAAGGTAACAGTAAAAATCAATATTTTTATCACGTGATTCACAAATGTGTTTGTAATTAAAATTATAGGCGTTGTGCCAATGTGAGAAATCATAATTAGAATTTTGATTTTTATTTTCTATTATAACAATTCATCATGCTAGTACTTTAAATCACACAAGCGCGCGCCTGCGCCTACATTCATATATATAAATAAACCGTTTCAGCTGTGCACAATCAAATACAAACCTGTATATATATATACACTTGTAAATGCATTGTGCCGTTGATGTGTATGTATATAAGTATGTATATTTGAGTCTCTTTTTGTATGCGGTAAGCTTTCATTTTTCAGGACTAAGTTCTTGGTATGTTTTCATTTTCCCAGTAGAAATCATTTCAGTTTAGTGGGAAATAATATTCTGGAAAGCATGGACGCGCCCGAAACTTTCATTAATACATATTTCTCTTTAATATTGAAATAGATC
>NC_142928.1:77839058-77841558 GCF_046866305.1 Octopus bimaculoides | reverse complement strand
CTGAGCACTCCACAGACACGTGTACCCTTAACGTAGTTCTCGGGGATATTCAGCGTGACACAGTGTGACAAGGCTAGCCCTTTGAATTACAGGGACTGGGCCATTGTGCCTCCACGGCCAAGTAGTAATGATACAGGAATTGTTCAATTACATTCATTTATTTACAAGTGTTTCAATGAAAATAAGCAGTGGACACAGAATTGAATGACAGTCTGAGTCGTCGTAGTTTTATAAGAGCATACAAAGAAACGTATTTACGTGAGGAAAATGCTTAGATACATGATAACCTAAATAGGTATATCTATGCAGAGTATAGATACAAATACATGTACATACACAGACACACAAAAAGCACATATATGATGGTAGTCTATCGTTGTCAGATAAAGACGTTTCTGCAATTTCCCGATGAACAATCTGCACATATAATCTGTTTATAGTGATAAATGCATCTGTTGTAGATTATCTCACGCCCTCCATCAAATCATCGTAGCCTGGACAGTTGCTCGGTATACCACACGTCAGGTATTGAAGTAATCGCAGAGCAACGTGAGATGGCCCTGGAATTGATACTGCGAAGTCACGATCGCGGGTGCAACAACCAAACCACTTGGTCATGCACCCTTGCTCTCACGCATACACACACAGACACATGCATTTATATATACAAACAAGTGCATATACCCACATATATTACAAGCTTTTACATTTATGTACCTATATATTTATATATATATATATATATTTCAATAATAATAAAAGAGTAAAATTAATTAATAATTAATAATTTTGCCAAGTAGTTCGGTACGTTGAAATAACCTTTTTAGGCAATATCATACAAATATTCTATAAATAATTTTAAACATAATTATAATAAGGATCAGCTAATTGCTTCGCCACGCACCGAATTTAGAAATAGGAGTTAAAATACCTTTTCTACTACCATAGAATATTTGTATATACATATACATATACATATATATATATATATATATATATATATATATATATATATATATATATATATATATATATATATATATATATATATATATATATATATATACATACATATATATATATATATATATATATACATATATATATATATATGAGACTTAGAAATATTAATAAATATATATATATATATATATATATATATATATATATATATATTTACAAATACACGAATGGATAAATATGTCTTTCTTTATGTGTTCACCCTACATGCTATCAGAATCTTTTTTTAACTACAAACTCTTTCATATTCCTAACAATTTTTCAACACTTTTAAGATTCAACAAAATTGAATAAACTGCAAACAATTGTGGCCGACTGAACTTACATGTCCTTAATATAATATGGAATGTGAAAGCAATGTTTTCACACAAACACTTGCATATTGATTCCTGTGCCCACGTGGAAGTTCGCACATGTCCGTTTATACAAGCAGGTATATTATTAGACTAACAAATGACAAGCAAAGCTAGAATCGGCAACAGTCAAACATGTACACATGCATTTATACGCACAGACTCGCCCAGATGCTACCTAATGCTATTGGTGCAGGGACTGTATTTAGTGCTTGTATGGAAATAGGGAAACTTTGACAACGTCTTTAAATTATTCGTTTCTGTATTGCTTATAATTTCGTTCGTAAGTAGTATATATTCGGTTTTACTTTCTATGCTTATATTTCGAAGTCTATTATTATTGTTGATGTTATGGTCGTAATTGCTTTAGTTATTGTTTTGATTATGGATAACAAGCAGTTAATCATTACATTATATTAAAAAACATAAACGTATAGCTGTAAATATTCAGACAGGAGACAAAGACTAAGAGAAATGCACAGATGAATCTACAGGGCCCCGAAGGCGTCTGTCTCTTATATCCATGTAAGATTTTCTGCCACATACTTTGAGAGGCAGTGAACTAGACTTCACAGAATAACTAACACACACACATACACATACATACATACATACATACATACATACATACATACAAACATACATACATAAAGAGAAACATAGGGTGTAGAGACAGACAAACAGACCGATATTTAGTATTTGTTCTGTATAATATACATAATTGGATGTCCAAACTTTATATAGAACACTTGTTAAATATCAACCTTCCTACCAGCGCGCGCAATCACACCCTCATACATACGCACGCACCCACGCACACAGACACACGCACACAGAGAGAGACAAACACACATGCATGTATATGCGCATGCGTGCGTGTGTGCGTGTAGAGATATAGATTTATGTATAGACACAAATTTACATATATAAGTGCGCGTGTGTGTGTGTGTTTGCGTGTGTGTGTGTGTGTGTGTGAGTGTGTGTGTGTTTGTCTGAAGTAAAATATATCGCTGAAGACGGTAAACAAAAAGAACCCAAAGTATTTATAGATTTTATTAAAATTACTCTTCACAAATTATACTACCTACCTACCTACCTACCTTCCTACCTACCTACCTACCTACCTA
>NC_142928.1:77829058-77836558 GCF_046866305.1 Octopus bimaculoides | reverse complement strand
CGAAGGACCACTGCATCACCTCAAGACTCACACACCAAACAAGATATATATATATATATATATTTAAAAAAGCCAACAAAACAAACGTTACTCTCTTTCGTAAAGGCAATATAGATTTTTCCTTGGTAAAGAATGCATATGATTTTTTTATTTATTTATATTTTTTTTTGCTTTTTTATACAATTCCCTCATTTTCTGCTCCGTTTCTCTCTTACGCGATCTCCGCTCTTTCTGTCATCCTTTTACTTCTTTTCTCCTCTTTCTCTGTCTTTAACAGTTTGATCCCAATTGCTCATTGCTTGATTCTGTATCACTCGATCCAGCTGCACATGTATTTTTTGAAAACTATCATACAAATAAATAAATAAATAAATAAATAAATAAATAAAATAAAATAAAATAGCCGACTGTGGAATTTCTCCAAAAACCACTAGTTCCAGGTTCGATCACAAGGCACAGCATCTTATCTACTGTAATTGCTTCGACAGGACTTAAACCCAACAAATGGACTTCGGTACGACAAGAAAAACAAAACGTAGAAAATAAATTTAGTAAACGATTTAAAAAATAAAGACAAACAATAAACACTTCTCTATACAGGCACATGCGCAGGTTGATGCACGCAGGGTTGTGTGGAACTTTGTGAGTATTGTTTATATACATATTTATTTAAGCATAGATGCATGCTGATCTATATTGTAGATATATGTGAACAGAAACCGAGAATTGTGTATTTCGAACTCGCATAGTAAGTAATAAGGAATATATTTCTACCTTGTGATCTTCTTTATAAAGTAAATTTCAAGTTCTTTATTGCACACACACACACACACACACACACATACATTACATTATATATTATATTATATTATATATTTATAAATATATATGTGTGTGTGTATAAGTACACAAAGAAAATGCAGGAGAGAGAAGTGTGTGTGTGTATATGTCTATGAGGAGGTGTACAGGTAATACTGATTATAAACATTATGAACACTTTTTTTCTTTTTTTTTTTTTTTGGAAATTTAAAATAGAAAACGAAAAATCAGCAAAAAGAAACAAAAAACTTTTCAAGTTCCAGAAATAAGTATGTTGCGATGTCTCATGTTTTGCTGGGATTCACTGCGACGACGACGACAGCGTTTCAGTGAGATGGTACGACGATGACGACGATGATGATGATGATGATAATGACGATGATGCCGATGATGGCGATGATGGCGACGGCGAAGGTGGGTGTTGATGACGACAACGATGATGCTGTCGGCTGCCTACTGATTATGCTGACCGTAATGATGATGTTCATAAAACGAGAATGAAGTTATTAAGAGGTCGGTGACGATTGAACAGCTTCAAGCGATGAGTGTTTGAAAAGTTAATGAAAGAAATTGAAAGATGGAGTGAGTTAAAAAAAAAAGATATAATGATAATAATAATAATAATAATAATAATAATAATAATAATAATAATAATAATAATAATAATAATAATAATAATAATAATTATAATAATAATAATAATAATAACAACAATAATAATAATAATAATAATAATAATAATAATAATAAAAATAATAACAATAATAACAATAATAACAATAATAACAATAATAACAATAATAATAATAATAATAATAATAACAATAATAATAATAATAACAACAACAACAACAACAACAACAACAATAATAATAATAATAATAATAATAATAATAATAATAATGATAATAATAATAATAATAATAATAATAATAATAATAATAATAATAATAATAATAATAATATTTAGCGGTACTTGGCAACGAGGCTGAGAATTCCGGATTTAACCAGGGAATACTAAATTATATTTATCTCACACTTGCATCTCTAGGTTCAGTAACGGTACAGCTATTCTTCTGTTCCCTTTCGTTTCCGTCCAAGCCATCTTTTTCTCACATCAAATATCATTCATCAACTGATAAAATTAATAAATAACCGTATGGGTGGCGTAATTGTTTATGTGTGAAAGAGAGAGAGAGACAGGGAGGGAGAGAGATAAAGAGAGATACAGAGAGAGAGACAAAGCGAGTCAGGGAGAGAGTGTGAGAGAGGGAAGGACGTGAGGAAGCAAGGAAGAAAAAAGGTGGAGGAAAAAGAATAAGGAAAAGAAAGAAAGCATGGGAAAAGATGGGGTAAGAGAAAGTTGGGAAGAGTTACTCGCACAAAAGTGAACAAATACAAACAGACACGTACACACGCATACGTGCACACAACTATATATATATATATATATATATATATATATATATATATATATATATATATATATATATATATATATATATATACATACATACATATATATATATATATATATATATATATATACATACACACTGAAATACACAGAGGCACACACATACAAACGCATACATACATATATATATATATATATATATATATATATATATATATATATATATATATATATATATATATATATATATATGTATGTACGTATATATATATATGATGCGAAAGACATAGAGAGGGAGAGACATAGAAAGAGAGTGAGGGAGAGAGGGAGACATAGAGAGAGAGGGAGGGAGAGGGGGAGAGAGTGAACAGAGGACAATAGAAAGTTCTTTGGCAGCTTAAAACCGATTGACAAAAAGGTTGTACACATTCATATATACACGTATGTATATGTGTATGCACGAATATATATATATATATATATATATATATATATATATATATATATATATATATATATATGTACACATGTGTGGGCGTGCGTGTGTGTATGTATGTTCTTATACATTTGTGAGCTTATATATATATATATATATATATATATATATATATATATATATATATAAATTCCATCTTACATTATGACATTTATTCTCCCATAGACAGAGACCTATGAACAAATATGCAATACACTTTAATACTCAGATTATACACCCATGACCGCCAAATGCACATATCTTCGTGCAATTGCACGGGGACACACACACATACATACACGCATACATACATACATACATACATACATACACGCACACACAAATACATATTTATATATACGCATCCGCACACTTAATATCATCCACTCGTACATCCACACACAGATTTATACACATAGAATGACGTACATACAGAGATTCGTTCACACACTCACACACGCATGCACACATCCACACACGCACACACACACAGACAGAGTAACACACAAGCATATTCATCCAGACATTCATATGCACACGTAGATATTTCGGCGCATAATCGTACACACACACACACATCTACCTCCCTACATACATACCATACCATACATTCATGCATACATAAGTACATTCAGACATTCATACATACATTCGGACACACATACATACATTCAGAATACTTACATACGTACATACATTCATGCATACATACATACATACATACATTCAGACATACATACATACATACATACATACATATAGGGGTGTGGAATAATTTTGTGTAACAGTTCATGTTTAAATAGTTTTAACGTGGCAATGTGTTCTTTAAATGTTAAAGAAACCCTTGTATAGTTCCGCTTTGCTCCGGGAGGTGACAGGGTTTTTAGAGAAAAATATCATAAACCGCCCAACAAGAAAACAACAACAATATAACGCTTAAGCTTCAAGGTCTTATTCATTTTCTGTGTGATTACATCTATCTATCTATCTATCTATCTATCTATCTATCTATGTGTCTGCATGTATGTATGCTGTGTGCCTGCCTGATTGTCAGTCTATCTGTCTGTCTATCAATCTATCTGCCTGTCTGTCTGTCTATTTATCTATTTGTCTTTCTGTTTATCTACTATATATCTTCAAAACCATACACATACAAACGCACGCATATGTGTGTGTGTGTATTTATACACACACACACATTCGCACACATGCACACGCACACACACAAACACACACACACACACACACACATACATACAAAGTTACATAAACACATACGCCCAAGTATGCAGGGAGAAAATGTCCGTTTGCAATCCATAAACAACATTCGGTGCTACTTTGATATGCGATCTACGTGTCATGAAACTGCTTTGGTATGTGATCTAGACTTTATATTGTGATCCACAACAAGAAAAGTTATACTTATCAAGAACAGTTCTTCTAGCTGATGTTCGTTCCATTCACTGATAAAATTAGTAGACTTGTTTCAAATTTGCTTCATTCTAATTATTCATTAATAATAAATTTATAAAATATATAAAAAATTTAATTCTCTAATTTTTTTACTTTTCTAGCAGATATTCCTTCGATTCGCCCATAAAAATAGTAAACTTGTTTCGAATCTGCTTTATTTTAATTTTTTGAAATAAATGTTTAAAAATGTAAGAATGCTTTATTTAAGCCATAATAAATAAATGAAATATGTAGATCGCATACTAAAGTAGAATTTGACTGTTGTAGATCACGTCGGCTACGGAGATCGCGTACCAAGGTACCACCCAGCGTTCCTACGTTGGAATTTAGGCGAAATTATAAAGGTAGTCGTTATTACGTGTACACCTGTGTCCGTTTTGTGCATGCGTGCATGTGTTTATGTGTATCTGTGTGCGTGTGTGTATTTGTGTGTGCGTGCGTGTGTGTATGCATTTTATCTTTTTTTTATGTATTTTGTACTTGTTTCAGTCATTAGACTGCCGCAATGCTGGGGTACCGACTTCAGAAATTTTAGTGGAACGAATAACCCCAACACGTTTTTGTAAGCCTGCTGCTTATTCTATAGCTTCGTTTGCCGAACAGCTAAGTTATGGGTGGGGGTGGGGTAAACCCGCTAGCACCGGTTGTCGAGCAGGTATGGAGGCCAAACGCGCGCATACACACACACCTACGATAGGCTTTTATCACTTCCTGTCTACCATATTTATTCACTAAGCTTTGGTCGGCCCGAGGCTATACGTGAACACATTTGCCCAAGGTGTCAATCGGTAGGACTGAAGTTGGAACCATGCAGTTGGGAAGCAAAGTTCGTACAAAGCAGCCATGACCAGAGAATAGGTTTCTAACATAGAACCCAAAATTTACTGGAATTCAAATATCAATAATAATAAATCTTCCTACTCTGAAGAATTGAAATCTTGAGAGCGGGGGCTAGTTGGTTACATGGACCCCAGTGTTCAACTGGTACTTATTTTATTGACCCCGAAAGGATAAAAGGCAAAGTCGACCTGGGAAGAATTTGAACTCAGAACGTGAAGTCAAGCGAAATGCCGCTAAGCATTATGCTCGGCGTGCTAACGATTCTGCAAGATGGCGGCCCTTCCGTAATGCTGGAAGAAATGCTGTTATGCATTAATTCAGCAAGCTAACGATTCTGCTAGCTTAATAATAATAATAATAATAATAATAATAATAATAATACTAATAATAATAATAATAATTATAATAATAATAATAATAATAATAATAATAATAATAATAATGGTTTCTAATTTTTGCACACGGCCAGGATGTATGGAGAAGTACCACTGTTCAGCTGGTACTTATTTTATCGAATTCGAAAGAATGAAAGGAAAAGTCCAAAATGGTGGAATTTGAACTTAGAACATACTCATCTCTCTCTGCTCTCTCACTGTCTGTCTGTATGTATGTATGTCTGTATTTCTGTCTCTCTTTTTATGTATGTATGCATGTATTTATGTATGTATGTATGTATGTATGTATCTATCTATCTATCTATCTATCTATCTATCTATCTATCTATCTATCTATCTATGAGACAGAATTATAAAAGTTTTTCGCAGGTTTTCAGTTTTGTATTTTCATGTTATATCATAAATTTGATACAACTTGATGTTGAGTGGTTGCTTAATCGTTTATTGCTTATTGCCTCTTTTCATAACTCATAAACATAGTTATTTATTTTTTATTTTACAACTATGATAGTAACTGGTGAAAATGCTGCAGTTACAGCCGTTTTACACTATATGTGGAAAGAAAAAGGACTGAATACAAGAGCAGCAGCAAGTGGAATTAATGATGTGTAAAGCTCAGAAACTGTCAACGAACGTGTGGCACAAATCTGGTTCAGACATTTCAGGGAAGGTGACATCAGCGTTGAAGTGAAACTCAGTTCATGGAGACTTCTGTTGTGGATGATAAGGTCTTGCTTGAAGTGGCTGAATTAACAACGAAGCACAAGAACTGGTACAAACCTGGTCCTTCACAATGCTACATCAAACGGCACCTCCATAAGTTCGGCCTCATTAACGAATGCTCTCAAGAAGCTCCTCACGAAGCGACCAATGACCAGATTCAACGAAGTGTGAACATTGGCTGCTGGCAAATCTTCGAGATGCCCGTTTTTGGTGTTGAATTGTAACTGGGGATGAAAATTGGATCTATTTTCTTAGTCTCAGTAGGAGAGATCAGTAGTTTCGTTCTGATAAGGCTTCAGACCCTGTTACCAAACAAGGGCGAAGCTTGAACAGCAGGCCAAGTTGTGTGTTTAGTGGAATTTCAAATGGGATGTTGCACTTTGAGCTTGTCCCAAATAGTCATGCCCTGAACACTAACGTTTTTGCTCAACAACTGCAGCGAGTTTATGATACCTTGAAGTCTCGCTACCTGGCATTCGGGAATCGAAGGCACGCACTTCTACAGCGTGACGATGATCCAGCACACAGTCATATGAAGACCATGTCCTTGGTTGATATCCCTAGCCTGAAGCCACATTCAGTTTATATATATCTATATCGAAGTAGAACCTTAATCGAAATATCGAGAAGTAAGTCTGCCAATAGGAGCCGAACCATTCGAAGTTACAATTGAGAAAAAAAAATTTACGAAGTTGAATATGATATTGAAAACGCTGGAAATAAAACCATTAAAGATAAGAAAAAAATATATCGTTTATGGTATGATGAAAGGAAATCAATATGTGAAATGCAAAAATATTATTCAAATATTCAAATCCAGAATAATGAAGTCTTGATCATTGGTCCCTGAAACTGAAATGGTATTCTCACTCAAATATCATCGTAGTTACGCATATTAAAATTTATGTGTACTAACATCAATGCACAAGCTTCTGGCAACTTTACCTCTCGATTCGTGTAAAAAGTATCAGTGTTAAATATCTCGAATCAACATTAGATCATCAATTAGAAAGCTAAGCAGATTACCCTTCTATTTACATCTGCGTTCGTGTGTGTGTGTGTGTGTGTGTGTGTGTGTGTGTGTGTGTGTGTGTGTGTGTGTGTATGTGTGTGTGTGTGAGTGAGTGCGTGTGTATGTATGTGTTTATGTACATGTAGAACTGTGAGAGTATGTTATCTTCTATCTTTAATTATTTGAAGTCTTGTAAGGAAAGGACTGATTTGTAACAAAAATATAAAGCTCTACCGTTGGAATGTAGAAAACAATATCGTTGGAATGTAGAAAACAAAGTCTCGAAGGTTGAATCTGAGGAAAATCATGCATATACATAAAAAATATTCGTTTTAAACGAAATCTC
>NC_142928.1:77821558-77826558 GCF_046866305.1 Octopus bimaculoides | reverse complement strand
AGACCCGCTTTAGTGAATCGAACAGGAGTGATGTTTCATCAGGACAATGTGTGACTCTAATCACATCACAGAAGATCGAAGAGATTGGTTGGGAAAAAATTCCTCATCCACCTTATTCTCCCGACCTTGCTCCTTCAGACTACCATTTGTTTCGTAGTTTACAGAATCATTGGGGGGACATAACTTTCGCAAGTCAGAAGGTCAAAACTGATATTTCAGTGTTCTTCACTTTGAAACGAAAATAGTTTTACATTGATAGGATTAAAAAGCTTGTAAATAGATGGAAGGAAGTCATAGATAATCAGGGAAAGTACATTGATGATTAAATTTCAATTAAATATAACATTTGATCACTTGTCTTCTTTATTCAAAATTCGGACAGAACTTATGGGATGACCTGATATATCGTCTGTATGTCTAACTTTACTGCCCGTTATTGTATTGTGTGTGTGTGTGTGTGTGTGTGTGTGTGTGTGTGTGTGTGTGTGTGTGTGTGTGTGTGTGTGTGTGTGTGTGTGTGAGTATGTGTGTGAGCGATATAATATATAACAATAACAATGAAATCAAATTTATCCATAGAATTATTTTGGTATTGTGATATAGCTATTTTAGAATTCCGGAAACTAAGAGAGGAGAGAGAGAGAGAGAGAAAGAGAGAGAGAGAGGGAGAGAGAGAGAGAGAGAGAGAGAGAGAAAAGGGGGAGAGAGAAAAGGGGGTGAGAGAAAGTGAGAAAGAGAGAGAGAGTGAGGGAGAGTGAGAGAGGGGGAGGGAGAAATTGAGTCAGATAGACACAGACAGAATGAGAATGTGAAGGGACGATTCTGTGTTATAAATTATGCGTACCGTTATTCGAATTACCAAGCTATTGTCATGTTTGAATTTCTACACAGATGAAGGTGTGAAATTTGTCGTTGCATTTTTGTTATCCATTAGCTCTCTCACTGTGTTGGTGAGATGGTAAAAGTGCGAGGAGGAGGATGTTAATCGAAAAATTTCGTATTATTTTCGGCATAGAGTGTAACTGGTGCGTCAAAGGTTTCAATTTTGTTTCGTTGGATTACAATATTTCTTCTATGGTATTTCGTTATAGATAAACTCTTTAAGCGTTGTTGTAGCAAGCTTGCAGTCGGTGACTGAAAATAATTCGCTACAATAAAAACTTCGCTTTAACGTACAGATCATAACGAAATTCACGTATATATGCACACACAGACACACACATACACATACACACACACACACACACACACACATAGACAGACAGACAGGCACACCCGCATAAACACACACATGTAGTAATGAAATAAAAAGGAGCCAACAGATACCAGTTGAAGTGTCTAGCGGTATGTACATGAACAAGTAAGCCGAATAAAAATATATTAAATAACATAAATAGAAACTCTGAAATATTTCACGCTTCATTATACAAGTATATACGTACATGTATACCCACATACATGTATACACACATACATTGGTACATGTCTAGATAATTTAAGTAGAAAATATAAATTACGTGATTAGAACGACGAGCTGGCAGAATTGTTTAGCACGCTGAGCAAACTGCTTGGCCGCATTTCGTCCGTCTTTATATTCTCAGTTCAAATTCAGTCGAAGCCGACTTTGCCTTTAATCCTTTCGGGGTCGATAAAATAAGTAGCAGTTGTCTCCTCCCCCAAACTTGCTGGCCTTGTGCCAAAATTTGAAACCAATATAATTTACAAAGTGAATGTAGATTTTTACAGTTGTTTCAATAACTCGGTGAATGCTTGATACTATAATGCATATCATGCAAACACGTTTGTATAATGCCTCTTGTTGGAAAGAAGAGTGGGAAATTCTACTCTTTCTGGCGATATATTGGGCTTTTATAACTTAAACATATATACGTATCATGCTTCATAACAGTTGATAATAATTTTGACTTATTTTTTGGTTATTTCTGTATATAATTTCTGGCTCATTATACAAACCTCTTAGCATAATATGCATCACAACTCCAGCCATTCGTCGAATATTTGAAACAGCTGTAAAAAGTATTTGAATCACCTTGTAGTATATGTATGTAACATTTCATATAAACGAATTTCTGCGGCCCAGACTTGTTTGTCTTTTATCTCTAATTACTCAGCGGAGTTATGTACTTCGCGCTGCTATGTTTGATTATAAAATTGGAGTTCAATAGTTTGACTACTCTGAACTTTAATTCAATGCAAGTCTATTCAACACTTATGCTATAGTTTTCTCACGCATTACATACACACCTCCACCACATATATATTTGTTTGTTTCATTCATTGTCTTGTGACGATACTGAAGCATTGCTTTGAAGTGTTTTGTGACGAAAGAAATTGCTCCAATATCTATTAAGTTTATCAGATATTCTGGGGTTTTTTTTTGACAGATTAGTAATGCTGACGCAAACAAACCAACAGCGACTGTCAATCGGTGAGGAGGTAAACACAAAGTGAAGCGTGCATATACACGCGTAGACTCATGCACACACACGCACACACACACGCGCACACACACGCACATACACACATACACGCACAGACACGCTAGGTGCAGGCGTGGTTGTGTGGTAAGAAGCTTGCTTCTCAATCACATGGTTTCCGGTTCAGTCCTACTGTGTGGCACCTTGGGTAAGTGTATTCTACTATATATTTCGGCCGACGAAAGCCTTGTGAGTGGTTTTGGTAAACGTACACTGAAAGAAGCCTGTAATATAAATACATATGCATATATCTGTGTGTGCATGTCTTTGTGTCTGTGTTTGTCCTCCAATTACCGCTTGACAACCGATGGTGGTGTGTTTATGTCCCCGTAACTTAGCGGTTTGGCGAAAAGAGGACGATAGAATAAGTACTTAGTTTTTAAAAAATAATTCCTGGGGTCGATTCATTTGACTAAAACTCTTCAAGGTAATGCTCCAGCATAGCCGCAGTCAAATGAATAAAAGAAGTAAAAGAGTAAAAAAGGAGTGCTTCCACATTGTTTTCCTCTACCAAATTGCTTTACAAGGCACTGATCGCCCAGGAGTAATGATTAGATTTGAACCCGATACTATAAGATTGTGATGCAATATTCTTAACCACATAGCCATGCTTTGTATTTAATGAACAGTGGGTGGTCACCGGTGGAAATCGAATTTTCTTCACCTTTGTCTACCCTGCTGAAATTACTGTTGTACATACAAGTAAGCTTATGACAATACGCCCTATCATTTTCACATCTGTACTGAGCTCAATATCAAGTTAGTTATCCTTTCGAATATGAAATTATTTCGTTCTTCCCAAAGAAGCACCCTTCGACTAATTCGATTCTCACAAACGCTGTCATATTAACTTCGTGTGTATACCCACAAAATACCTCTCTATTGAAACGATGCATTATCTGTGTAATACGCCTATCTGTGCGTACGTGTTTCGTTGAGCCGTATGTCTATCTACCTGAATACGGATACACGAACGCATACATACTCACACGTACACACGCGCACATGTGTATTTGTTTGTGTGTGCGTTTGTGAGTTCACACATATATACTAACTTCCCAACTGAAAGATACATACCTATACGTTCACATGTATACATACGCTCGCATACAAAGAACAAACGCTGATATGTAGCCTGCTGAGTGTGCGTGTGCGTTTCACCACGCCTTTACACGCACGTGCGCTTTTTACTTACGTGTAATATAACAAGAGTTTAATATATGCCAGTTTGTAAGTCTATTTACCAGTCTGCTCCTAGGGGTATTTACCTCATTTATATCCCTCATTTACTTCCGTTCCCCTTCTCCTTTCAAGTCAGACCTCATTTGTTTAGGGAAGAAAACGGAGTGTTGGCTGCTGCGTAAAATGTCTTGAAGTGTTATCGAGATATCTTTGCACATACGGCTTTCCATTATTTTTTTTACTTTTGTTTTTCTTTCTCTATATTTTTACATATTATCTGCCTATACGCTTACAGTCTGCGTGTATCTGTGTGCGTGTGCCGTTTTTGTGTATGTGTGTATGTGTGCGTGTCTGTGTGCCGTTTGTGTGTGCGTGCGTGTGCCCATGTGTGTGTGTGTGTGTGTTTGTGTGTTTGTGTGTGTGCGTGAACGCGCGTATGTGTGCATGTGAGAGAGGAGTGTAGATGTTCATATGATGTATACACAAACACATAAAGACATGCACATGCTTAAACACAAAATTCACACAAAAGACAGTGTATGTGGTGTGTGTGTGTATAAAGAGATATAAGCAAAAAGATAACGATAAGTGTGTGTGTGTGTGCGTGTGTGTGCATGTGTGCGTGCATGTGTGTGTGTGTGTGTGTGTGTTTGTGTAGTAAAAATGCGTAAACAAACGGAAAAAATTGAAAATGAAGATAGGAATGTTTGTTAGCGTGTGTGAGATAG
This sequence comes from Octopus bimaculoides, assembly GCF_046866305.1. Taxonomy (NCBI): domain Eukaryota; kingdom Metazoa; phylum Mollusca; class Cephalopoda; order Octopoda; family Octopodidae; genus Octopus; species Octopus bimaculoides. The sequence continues at coordinate 77,822,150 of NC_142928.1, read as the reverse complement.
ATTCAGAGGAGAGAGAGAGGGAGGAGTGAGTGAGAGAGATCCAGGTCTTGTGGGAATCGAAACCACACTTTACCTGTTAATCTCTCTATTTATCTTACTCTCTATTACTGATTATGCTTTTTTTGTTTTTAAGTTTCCATATATGTTATCAGTTAACACGTATTCTTACACAGATGCACACACAAATATACGAGTTCATACAAAACGCACGCACACGTCCAAAGAAAGAAGCATAAACATACGCCCCTGTACACGCACACGTAAACATGCCATACAGGAGCACGTGCACGTACGTAATAAAACAAAAAATGGTTTTACGTATACAAGACTTGGGAGTATATGCACATTCGTGTAATACGATAATAGGCAATAAATATTAGTATCTATGCAGACATTGAGCGTCTCCCATTGCTTTGTATGCATGGAAATGTGTTGCGACGGTTTGTGTATAAATACCAAGCGAGAAAATGGGAGAGGGAAACGGGGGGGGGGAGAAAGAGCGAGAGAGATTGGGGGCTTCAATAATGAGATAGAATTAAATATAACCTTATATTACCGTTATTTGATCTTGTAAGAACAATTTTACTGGCAG
>NC_142928.1:77774058-77816558 GCF_046866305.1 Octopus bimaculoides | reverse complement strand
TTCATCCTTCCGGGGTTAATAAAATAGGCACTAGTTGAGCACTTGAGTCGATGTAATAGACTTACCCCTTACTCTGAAATTGCTGAACTTTTGCCAGAATTTGAAATCGATATGTGTGTGTGTGTGTGTGTGTGCGTGTGCGTGCGTGCGTGCGTGCGTGTGTGTGTGTACTTTAAGGCCCATTGACAGAGTCAGTAGCATGTGAGTTAAAATATGAGGCGTATTTTATTCTTGCTCTCAGTACAATAAGCCTCCAAACCGAACACGGTTAACTTTTCACTCTTTCGAGATTCATAAGTAAAGTATTAGTCGTCCACAATGATGGATAGACCGAGGAGTTTGCTATTCTAACTCACTGCATTCTTAGTTTAAAATCTGCCTTAAGAATTCAATCTTGCTTCAGTCATATAAATGATAAATTCATTGCGAAGGGTTGGCTGAGGGTCTAATGTGAAGAAAAAAGAAAGACATGACATTCACAAAGTATCTCTGAAATCTTAGCGAATACACACAAAAGGAATTTAGTATGTGAGTGAAGTCTCCCTGAGTGCTTTGATAACATAACAATTCAGAAACGTCAAGAGAACGTGACGTGATATAATCCTTTTTGGAACTGCGAAATTAGAGGTAGATAAGGTTATAAAGTACAGCATGTTAAAGAATACTATAACAAAGGAATAGTGGGAGGCAGCCTGTTTCCCAAGAGAATGTATGAATATATATAACAGTACAATTTCATTTATATATATATATATATATATATATATATATATATATATGTGTGTTTGTGTGATATATATATGCGTCTCTCTGTCTCTGTCTGTCTGTCTGTCTGTCTCTCTCTTTATAGATATACACGCACACATACACGAAGTGGTATCGAAAAGTTCCGGGACTAGTTCTGTTGCGCGCCAACAGATGGCAGCACATGGTTGTGTGCACAGTGGGAGCTAGCAGCAACCTTCATCAATCAGTGTACCGAGTGACATCCCTGTGTTTACTTCGCAAGTCTTGATAGTTGTGTTTTTGTGATCACGTGTATGATGTCTGAGATTTTTTGTCATGGGCAGGAATTTGAAACAAAGGGCCAACGGGAAATTTTGCGTTAAACTTGGAAAGTCTGTTACAGAGACATTGCACATGCTTCGACAAGCTTACGGTGACGCAGCGATGGGTCGCAAGCAATGTTTTGAGTGGAAGGGCCATGAGCATCACCCCTGGAAATGTGCAGAAATGCATCAGCTTGTGCATGCAGATCGTCGAAGAACAACTATCGATGTTTTGCAGAGTTTGACGGAGGACATTCTGCGAAAGCAATCGGATCAGTGCAACGCGAAGAATTGCATTCGTCACGACGACAGTGCACCCTCTATCACTGAGCTCTCCTCACGCGTGAGTTTCTCGCCAAAAACAACATAACGCTTCCGCACCCTCCCAACTCGCCAGATTTAACCTCCGCGGACTGACATCTTTTACACAAGATGAAAGTGAATCTCAAATGTCACCGTTTTGATACTGTTGTCGAGATCAAGAGCGAATCACAGAAGGCTCTTGAGTCGCTTATGGAAAACGACTTCCAGGCCGGATTCTAAAAGCTCCAAGAACGCTGGGAATTGTGTATTGCTCTGCAAGTTGACTATTTCAAGGGAAATGATGTTAAAACTTTGGTAGATAACTTATTTTTTTATTAAACAAAGCTAGTCTCAGAACGTTTTAATACTACCGCGTATACATACATACGTACGTATGTACGTACGTACGTACATACCTACATACATACATACATACGTAGTACGTACATACATACATACATTACGTTATAAGTTATGTGTGTTTGATAGACTGAACACAGTGGAACACATTTTCCGCGAGGTACTCTCATCAGTTGGTGGGGAATATGATTTCACATGTAGGAATTTATTTTTTAAACGGGAAAGAAAAAAATTTCCTTCAGATGTTCAACTGTACCTCTCTTGCAATGAAAGGTAACTAAGTGAATAGTTGAAGTGAAACAGGTGTGTATGTAGCCAATAGGCATTTAATTAATATATAATTATATACGTACATGCGTATATGTATATATACTCGCATAAATATATACCTATATAGATACATAAAGAGGTGGACGTATAGATATACCTAGATATAGCGATATATTTCAATATGAATGTATAAAAGTACAAATATAAGTATATGTATGTGTGTGTGTATATGGCAAAAAAAATGACCATCTCAAAATATATGTATATATGTATATATTTATATATATATTGAGAGAGATTGGTATGTATATAAAACATCTATATTCTTGTATATTTATACAGGGAAACAGTAAGGTAAATAAAGAATCGACATATGTTAATAATATATATCCAAATGAGTTTGCAATTAGTTATGTGAGTTGGATTGAATCGTTTCTTCTTTCTTACAAATATTGCTCAGAAGAGCATAACAGCTCGCAAATAATTCCCATAAGAAAGCGGTGAAAGAATAGTGGTGCGTAACGAATGCTTGCAACAGTGTGATCTCAACTAAAAGCACGAAAGGACCAGGTGATACACTGAGTTATGGTTGTTTGTTGAAACTAATGATGCTCACCACCTTCATATATAGATCGTTTGATGTTCAGCTCTCTGACGTACAGCTCTGATGGAAGATGAGGCCTGTAAATGTTTCACTGGTATGAACAGTAGTAAATGCGTCTATAACCTTTTCTCCTTTCTTCTGCTGTTGCCTGTGCGCTTCTCTCTACCTATTCAACCAGCCTTTAACAATAAGACTATCAAATGTATAGTAGTCAATGATGTCTGACATTTAAAGGCTAAATATTATTCCTCTCCAAAGTGGCTTTCAGCTGGTCTTTGAACATCTTCTTTAGGCTTCCAGCCAGCCGTTTATCATCGTGTTGTGCTTGTATAGAAATCTACGACAGATGTGCACTACATAGAAATCTACTCCACTGATATCTGTTTAGAGTGGATTCAATGACGCAAGTGATAATTTGATTAAATATTTCTCTTTTATATTCTAGGCACAATGCCCGAAATTTTGTGGGAGGAGGCCAGTCGATTAGGTCGACCCCAGTACGCAACTGCTACTTAATCTATCGATTCCGATAGGATGGAAGGCAAAGTTGACCTCGGCGGAATATGAACTCAGAATATAAAGGCAAACGAAATACCGCTAAGCATTTCGCCCGGCGTACTAACGTTTCTGCCAGCTCGCCGCCTTGTTTGATTAAATATTTCTGTGAGTCCAATGAATTCTGCGAAATGACTCAAAGAATTCTCCAGAGACAGTGGATGTTAAGGTCCTCCAGAATTTTATAGCGTTCTTGTCTTCGGCATATATAGAAGCGTAGACGTCGGCTGCCAATGGGCAAATATTTTGATACAGTGTCTGTTTAAAAGGACCTCTTTCTGTGTCTTCCAAAAAATACAGAGGCATCAGATGGTTTTAAATTTTCCATCCGTTTACAGTCATCAGAAATCATACTGTCTTAATGCTTGAAACAGAAAACTGTATCTAGTCGATGCTGTTCTACCTAGAAATTAGTGGGAAGTGAGAACTACTGTATGTGTTACAGTGTGCAGTTGACAGAACACATCAGGTTTCTGGATATTTACTACTAGGTCTATTCATTCAAGAGAGCAACAGCTGCTGAAATGTTGACCCCTTTGGCTATCAGTGTGTAAGCTTCTAGATCATAGTCATCCACATACTATAATGTATTGAAAAGTTCTGACCTGAACTTTGTGGTGACAATGCAGCCTTCTAATATTGAGGAAGTTCACGTCAATTAAGAAGTTAATAGTAATTGTGAGGTACTTCTCTACTTTTATGCACAATAGTATCGTTGCACAAATGATTTCAGGATGTTCACCATCCTTGTGAAGATGTTTGATCTAGCGAACGAGAATAACGAGTTTCGGGGACCAAGCAAACTTTCTGAGAATCATATTTGTGAATAACTAAGAGTTGCTATTGTCACCATTGTTAGAGTTGGCCAGTTTTCAAATAAAATGTTATTTGTATTAGAAACTCTAGATATGTAATAATTTTTTCCCAGTGTTCGGATTTTCCTTTTATTTTCTCAGTGGTTGTTTGTTATCTGTGAAATGATTTTGTTCTTTGAGAAGGCGTGTCTAGTCGACAGTTTGTATTAATGTTGGCTAACGAAAGATATTTTTATATCTCTTTTCTATAGATTTGCCAAGAAAGAGGAGAAATGTAAACGTTTAATTCATCACAATAAAAAACATCAATAATAATCCGATTCTTGTAAAATTCGCCAAAATTTGACCCATAGACTTAAAACGCCTTAACTAGGTAATCAACATCAAGAACGAGAACGACAATGATAATAGTCTGCTAATTTTGAAGGGACGGGTTTAGCCGACTGAGTCGTTTCCATCACTTGAGCAGTTCTTTATTCTATTGTCTCTTGAAAGGAGAAAAGTAAAGACGCTACCACCCTAAGCATTTAAACCCATTATTCAAAGTATCCTAATTAAAGTATTTTGCCCAACTTTCCAAAGATTCTGCTATCCAATGAAGACAAGACTTTGTGACATTCATATATTTTTAAAGATCAGATACTAATAGGAAATTTCTAAATTTTTTTTTCCAATTTTTATATTGTCTCAAAGTGCTTACATATGCAACATATTCTTTGTCTTTAGTTATAATTTCTTATCCATCATCTCCCGCCATTTTCTTATTTTCCGTTTCTCCCTTACTCTTTATATATATCTCTCTTTAACCATTGTTGATATTTGCAACCTTTGATGTATTGCTGAAGAGCACTTCACAAAGCAAAAATGAAACTAATCACCACATATTATTTTTTCATTTATTTTCCCTCTCTTTAAATTTTCTTTCTTCTTTCCTTCATTTTTCTCTTTATGGCTTTAACTGAAATTTTTAGCCATATCTTTAGCTATTCATTAGTTTGTGTTTTCTTGATCAGACAATACTTCAAATAATTGAATAATTGAATAAATACAGAAAGTTAGAGATATATAGATTGGAAGTCAAGGAAAAAAAGATAGTTACTAATAATTGTTTTTAACATAAAAAGACAGATAGATAGATAAAAACACAGTAGGCATATGCATGCCTACATACATACGTACACATACATACGAAAGTACGCAAAAAAATACATTCGTACATACACACACATATATACATGCACACAGATATATATAGTGTATATATACATATATACACACACACACACACACACACACACACACACACATATATATATATATATATATATATATATATATGTATATGTATATATATATATATATACATATATATATATATATATGTATATATTTATGAATGTATATATATGAGTATGTATATATATATATGAATGTATGTATATATATGTATATATATATGCATATACAAATATTTATATATGCATATATATATATATATACATATATATATATACATATATATATAGATATATATAAATGCATATATATATATTTATATATATCTGTATATATATATATGTATATAATTATATGCATATACATATATGTATAAATATATATAAATGCATATATATATACTTATATATATGTATACATATATATGTATATGTATATATATACATATATATATATATATATATACATACAAATATATAAATATATATATATTTACATATATGTGTGTGGGTGTGTGTATGTATATATGTATGTATGTATATGTAAGGAATATTAAGAGAGGAGTTCGGGGTAGATATGGATAGAAATATGAAAAGAAACATTTATAGAAATTGATGAGTTGATAAGTAGATAAATTAGAAAGAAAAAATAAACAGATAAAAAAGCGGATAAACATTGCACTAAAGATACTGATAGTAAGAAAAGAAGCTCAAAAAGAAAGAAAGACTACAAGAAAAAGAAACTAAAAATATGGTTGAAAGTAATAAGAATAATTTTCTGAAGATATCTCGAAGAATATTTCAAAGAAAAAAAAAGGAGAAAAAGTAAAGAACTATCGAAATAAGACTATTAAAAAAGCAAATCACAGAGCTATGTGAGGTGGAATTTGAGTGAACAGGAGCAGTTTAAAGTAAAGAATAAAAAGAAATAACACTGTGGTGAGTATTGAGAGACTTTGAAAGTTGCTGTCGACGCTGATGTCAAAATAAACATCACCCACCTAAAAGAATGAAATATACAGGCAAAATAAATAAATAAGTCAATATAATAAGATAAACTAAATATAATGATGTCTAAGTCATGAAACGGTGAACTTTAGAATGTAAAGAGAAACAATCAGAGAATGTTGTAAATGTCAAATTTATACTCTAATGATCTGTCAAGGTTAAGATTTCTTTGATCAATTGATCACAGCTACTTATCTAATCACCCAAAGGCTGATGTACTCCGGATCCGTCCTCCTTGTTAATAACACCCTGTCAGGCCCCAAAATGTATTAACATCTGCTGAATAACCTCATGTCTCTGCGCAATTATTATGCCTGTCTTCTTTAATTGTAGCCCATGGACAAGGCAGATTTTTTACATTCTTTTTAGCAAGTGTAATTAGAGAAGATTGCTTCAACAGATATCTGATAACCAGAGAAAAAATGAGTTGCCTTAGTTATCTTTGGTGATAGTCACTAGAATTGGTAAGCTAGTAAAGAAGTGCTCACATAAATCATGAAATTTTAACAAAATAGCTGTGCTTACGCCATTAGAAAAAGTAACATATAAAGGTTTTTTTATTCCTGTACAAATTTAGTCCGCAAGCGTTAGTTTCAACATCTCATAGTACAAGATTTATAAGAATTTAAAGTGCAAAATTCACAACTGTTCGGAGGAAGTGAATAATCTTACTTGACAGAGACGTTCTTAAGTTATTGTGTTCGGTTACAATAGTCCTCGGGAAAAACACTCCATATATAAGAGAGCTGACATAATTCAGCACATGATATGCTGGAAAAATATGTTTCCCACCTTGTAAAATTCATAGAAGCTTCTTTCACTGGCAAGTCGTTCTTTGGTAAACATTACGAGTTTGCCAGGCGATACATACGTCGTCTGATCAATCAATAAATATCAAGACTGTTGCTATAGTAACGAAGCTAAAACACGGAGACTGAAGCCGCTTAGCACAGACTGACCTTGAACTCTACTGTTCATGCGCACTAAGTTCAACGTTCTAGCTATCTTCCGCTCTTTATAGCAGTGCTTGTAATGTAGGTGTGTAGCATTGACCATGACAGAGAAAGTCGAGCAGAAAATCTGTATCAAATTTGGCCAGAGGCCTACGTAAAGGTTTCAAAATCCGACTGAAATTTCAAGGCGGTGCCACAGCATAGCCGCACTCAAATGACTGAAACAAGTAAAAAATAGAAGATAAAAGATATATTCTTCAAAATTCATATGTTATCAAGGAAAAGCATTCTGATTATCGGGAGACCAGAGGACAGCAGTGAATATATACTTCTTTCTTAATATCTTCTTCAGCACACATGCATATATACGTTTATATCACATGCTCGCACGCGCACACTCACATTCGTTCACACAAACACATTCAAAGACGCATCACACTAAAATACGCCATACACACATATCAGTGTTTATTATTGCGGAGATGGCTGCCGAGCTTTCTCTGTGTAATTTGTTTATTAAAATCTTCAAGAAAAGAATACATTTATAAGATGAAGACGAAAGCAATGATATAGGAATCAGGATATCATCTGGTTCAACACGATTTTCGGTTCGTATGTTTCAATCAAGATTGCTGGAAAATTTTTTGCCGCTTTTGACAAATGTTTTCCTGAATCTAATCGATATCATGCTACTTTTAATCGGCACACTGTGAGGGTATGCTATGCTAACTCTACTAATTTAGAGTAGCTTATGCATCACATAAACAATAGTAGAATGCGACAACAGTTCAATAACCCACCTACTGGACCTAGCGAATATATGCATCTAAATACCAACAAAGAGATGTAAATCGCTATGAAAAGCACCAATTAAGGCCAATTTGTAATAGTAGAATTGCATGATGTAGCTAACACAGTAACAAAGTTGGAAAATGAAATCGGCAGTACTACTATATACAAATAAATATGATAAATGCTCTTGCAGAGAAAAATCAAAATACACATTGATGACTACCTGTATGAGTACAAATCTGGTATATAAACGTATCGTGCACACAAGGGGAGGGCCGTATGTTTACATTAGGCATACGGCTGATTCATTTAAGAATCGTTATCGCAACTATTTCACCAGCTTCAAGAGAATCAATAGACATTCAACATCTTGGACCGATTTTGAATGACGACTGAAGAAAATAAAATTAAGTACAACCGAACGTTGTCCATAGTGAGGCACGCAAAATCATACAACATCATTTCCAGGAGATGCCGACTCTGCTCCGAGGAATCCCTGTCTATTCTGTGGACCAATGAGAATAGAATTTCTGAAAAACTCTCAAGATGCCTACACGCATATAAATGTACTTTCGCACAATGCAGTGGGAATCAATTTGAGTAACTGTTATTATAATTTGCTTTAAGGTATGGATGAATTAAGTTTAGCTTTAACTTTCCCATTCTTATAAATACCAAGTACCTATTTAACTCTCTTTGTGATCGTGAGTGCACCAAACCACACGTGTGCGGATGCTTGTATGAGCGAGTGTGCATGCGCCATGCAACTTGCGTGGGGGCGTTTATAAATCCATATCTATCAACGGTTATTCTTAATGCTTTTCTCGCTGTTTTTCGTGTTCGTTTCTCTTTTGCATCTGTGATTTCATTTTTGATCTCCTATATAAATGAAGATATTTCTTTCATTTTGCTGCTTTTCTTTCTACGAAATAAGAATATACATTGCGGAACTGTTATTTTAACGAGTTGTACCTATTTATCAACCGATGAGATATCTGCACTGCTGGACGCACCTGAACCACTTAGGTGTCCCACCCATGAGGGATCGATGCTAGAAGTGTCAAAACAATTGTCGTGATTAATAACAAAATTCTCGTATATTCCATCTTCCTTCTTTCATATAGATAGATGCATACATATACGTATTGAACTGTATATATATATATATATATATATATATATATATATATATATATATATATATATATATATATATATATATATATATATATATATGTATATATATATATATGTATGTATGTATGTATGTGTGTGTGTGTGTGTGTGTGTGTGTGTGTGTGTGTGTGTGTGTGTGTGTGTGTGTGTGTGTGTGTGTGTGTGTGTGTGTGTGTGTGACGTGTGTCTGTGTATCTATGTATGTATATAAAGCACACAAATTTCTGTTCTTTTTTATACCTATACCGCACTTAGAACAAGCTCTGAGTCGGATGCACGGTTTTAATTGAACTTTGGTACTTACATACCTACAGTATCCTACCAACACATGATACCTTCATTGTTGTTTTACTTCAGTGTGAATATCTAGGTTATTGTACCTAGCCGTTTCTGGCGTCCTTTGTGTTGATGTACCTTGATTCTAATGGTTTCTAAAACTACAATATATATATATATATATATATATATATATATATATATATATATATATATATATATATATATATATATATATATATATATATATATATATATATATATATATATATATATATATATTAGTAAGTAAATATAGCACGACGTGATTTATTTAAGAAATCGCGGTGCAGTGTCAGAATGTCAAACGACAGTCAAGTTACACAAAATATTATTTTTCCAATAAGTGTAGTGTGAGCGAAAATAAAAAAAAAGTATCATTTACAGTTTAACTGTAAAAATATTGATCGAGATGAAAAGAACTAAACACAAGCTATGAAATCTCTCACGTGAAATAATGACAATACATGGTGTTCGAATCCCATAGAACAGTTTGTATTCGCTATTAAGAATTCTAGCTAAGAAATGTTCACATGTAGTATGCATGTGGCAAGTGTATATATGTATGCGTACACATGTACATACATGCACACGCATAAATATCACTTGATATATACAGGATTGAAATGCGAGCTACTATCAATTTCTTGCTTTTGGAAAAATACTGTTGAGTCACGCTTGTACTGAGAGTAGTTTGTTTTCAAGCAGTCATTGAAAGGCACAATTAAATATTTCTGCTATTTGAGAAAAAAAGAAATGAGAGAAAACGAGGAAGAACGAAAAGAGAAAATAAAAGAAAGAAAACTTAATATATATGCGTGTGTGTGTGTCTTTGTAAAGACATTTAGATGGGTATGTTCTTACATACACTTTTGTATATATATATATATATATATATATATATATATATAAATATATATATATATATATATATATATATATATATATATATATATATATATATATATATATATATATATATATATATATATATATATATACATAAATGAAACGAAAAACAAGCTAAGGCAAATTGCTCAGGTAGCCCAGTGGCATGGCATATATTTGAACTGCAAAAGCAAATACGAGTATATTAAATAAGGTTCAACATAAATTTTGATTTATTGAAATAATTACCGAAGTAGAACAATGAGTTGATAGCAACTGGGACCACCTCCAAATAAAATGTGTATGTAATGTGAAGAATCAGGCTTCCCAACGACATGCTTCCGGATTTAGTCCCACTGCGTGGCATCTTAGGCAAGTGTCTTTTACTATAGCCTCAGGCCGACCAAAGTCTTGTGAGTGAACTTAGTAGACGGAAATTGTCGTGTGTGTGTGTGTGTGTGTGTGTGTATGTGTTTGTGTTTCTGTGTGTGTGTGAGGGTGTATGTGTGTGCTTGTGTGTGTGTTTGTTTTCTCTGTTTATTTCCCAACACGGCTTGACAACCGGTGTTAGTCTGTTTAGCCCTCGTAGAGACTGTTAAAGTAAGTGCCACGCATTTTTTAAAAAAGTACTGGGGTAGATACATCCGACTGAAATTTCAAGGCGGTGCCACAGCATAGCCGCACTCAAATGGCTGAAACAAATAAAAAAATAGAACATAAAAGATATATTCTTCAAAATTCAGATATTATTAAGGAAAAAGCATTCTGATTATCGGGAGACCAGAGGACAGCAGAGAATATATACTTCTGTCTTAATAAACTTCTTCAGCACTCACGTTCGTTCACACAAACACATTCAAAGACGCATCACACTAAAATACGCCACACACACATATCAGTGTTTATCTTTGCGGAGATGGCTGCCAAGCTTTCTGTGTGTAATTTGTTTATTAAAATCTTCAAGAAAAGAATGCATTTAAAAGATGAAGACGAAAGCAATGATAATGGTGTTTGTTGTGGCGTTGATGGTAGTGGGGATGTTGGTGCTGGTGGGTTCTGGTGCTGGGGATGATGATTCTAGGGATGATGGCGGTGGTGGCGGAGGTGACGATGGTGCTGATGATCATAAGAATAAACCATGATTGATGGTGTTGAATCAGTGAGGCACAAGTTGCGTTCATCTGTTGAGAAATATGTTAGTGATGATGTGTGTGATGGCCGCAATCGTAGCGATAAGGAAGAAACCAGCAGCTGGTGGACGATAACAAAAAAACAACTCACTTTAATTATTTTTGTTGATTAACTTTCACGGTGATATCAGAGGTTTCGACGGACACAAAATATAAAAAAAAACAATCATGCACAGGAGGTTAGTGGTTCCAAGGAAAATGAAGGATTATAAGGCGAAAGAAAAAGAGGAAGAGGAAGAGTGAGACATAGTAACAGAGATTAGGAAGTGAAATCGAGAGAGAGAGAGAGAGAGAGAGAGAGAGAGAGAGAAAGAAAGAAAGAAAGAAAGAAAGAAAGAAAGGGTTAGTGAGAATGTATAAAAAGTAAGAAAAAGCTAAGAAGAGTAACTTCATAGAGAGAACACATTAAGTAACTACGAATATGATTACATGCAAAACAAAGAAAAGGAGGAGTGAGAGTGAGAGTGAGAGATTGAATGCAAGCCTGAGATACAGGCAGGACTACAGAGAGACAGTGGTAGGGAGTATTAGAGAGACAGTTAAACCTGCAAACGATACAATCACTAGATAAAATCCGTGGGTATGAAAAATGCCAACAATTCTTCGAAAAGAAACGATTGTGCCAAGATCAAAAACGAAGTCAATGCAGCACTCCAGTTAAAACAAAAGACATAGCACAGTCATACACCAGAAAAGCGTATCAGGAAATCAAAAAGCAACCATATACAGGGAGAGGCTAATACACAGAGATAGGGAAATGAAAGCTAATTGACGAGGTATTGCAGTAAGAAAAGTATCAAGGTATAGACGTGCATCCGAAGTGACATACCAGTCCCAAAAGATGACAAGACATCTGTAAAAGAAATAAAGAAACTACCAAAATACAAAGATCTGGAAACAGAAATAACCTGAATGTAGTACTTGAAATCAGAAACACTTATAATAATAAGTGCTTAAAGTGTGAGAGAGAGAAAAAAGAAGCAAAATGCAGATAAATACATAGCGCAAACCCCAGGGTTTACGTCTATAGGAAAAAAATATTCTGCCTGAGCAATAGAAGTATCTGATAAGGTATAGCGGTATGTCAGCACCCATTGACTTTATCTGTACTGCCTCTATCTGTTTTGTAATTTTGCGTTTTTGCTTTTGTTTATAGTAATATGCATGCCCAACCTTTTGTCTTTTAAGATGATAGTATTCATGGTGTCGTTCTCGCATAAGCATTGTCTCGTGCCGTTTTGGTAGAGCTTTCTTACTGCTACGGAAATTCATGGTCATGATGCCGCTGCTTCCAGTCCTGTAGATTTCTGTTGTCGCCGTTTTGTGTTAGGGGCATTCACTGTAGAGAAAGATTATGGCATTTTTGCAACACATTTGCAACACATTTGTAGAATTTTGCCTACAATGCTCTTCACCGTAACGTTACATTACAACCCACACTTGAAGCAAGCGAAGCTGGAGATCCTTGCTAGGTTTTCAGATCCTTGCTAAGTTGTAGTACTCAGGCAATTTTTTTTTCCATCACTTTACTTTGAACGTTGATTTGGTAGTGAGTTGCTTCGTCATACTTCTCCAGCATCATTTCATGCAGCGTGATCCTAGATATCCACTACTGCATCTACGGGGGTTAGAAATTCAGTTTGTCCGATTCCCATCTTATTCGATCACTTTTTACTGTTTTATTGAGCCGTTACGCTTTCGTTTCCTTCCGTGACATACAGTATACCATAATACTTGGTGGCATTTTCTGGCTCTGCGGAGATGGGAATATGATACGTTTGAATATTCTACGAGATGCATCATAAAGCATTTGACCGTCTCCTCCTTCAATAATTATTTTCCGGAAGTGATATTAGTTCTTTCATTATATAATCGTAGCCATCGGTTTTAGATTGCTTTGGTAATTAGTTTAGATGCTCAGATAATCCTTTTCGAGGATAGGATTTGTAGCTAAAGCTATTTTTCATGCTGTCAGTGCCTGTACATTTTTACGGTAGTCGTGTAGATATTGTTGTTACTATTGTTGGTATTTTTTTCTTTTGAGAGTGTTAAATTTCTGTGGCTAATCTCTTACTGTCAACGTCGTCGCACTGGCTTCAAGATAGCTGGAACAGGTGTTGTTGGTGACGGTAGTGGTAGCTGTAATGCCATCGCTGCCATCAAAGGATGTTAAAATTATAGGGTGAAAATAGCATACTTGTCTTTTTTTCCGTTAGAAGAGACTGACGTTTTCCTCGACCTTTCTTTTTTCCTTCTTGCACGGCCCTCTTTTTCGTTTGTGTAAACAAATGACGCCACGTTAAATGGAATATTTTGTTTTAAAAAAATAGATTTTTGAAATAATACTTTTCGAAGATGAGAAGAGACTCCTTGATACACATACTGTGCCAAAAAAACTAGAGAACCAAAGCAACGTCTGCTGCCAGAAGGCAAAGCACAATTGGAGAAAAATGTTTAAATAAGTAATGTTGTTGACAGTTATATTAATTCAGGAGAACGATTAAAATTCATGACTCCTTCTCCAGTTAATAATAGTAATAATAATAATAATGATGATGATGATGATGATCAAGATGATGATTATCATGATAATAATAATAATAATAATAATAATAATAATAATAATAATAATAATAATAATAATAATAATAATAAAAGATGGGCTACAGCAAATATTCTGCTCAGTACCACAGATTTGCTTGTCAGTTGCTCGACCGTAACCAGTTGAGCATGTCCCTCAATGGCTGACGATATGTGTATCTCTTATCACGAGCAGAAGTAGTGGGGGAGCATCATAGCCATGTGTTGAGAGGAATTCTTTGGGGTTTGGATAATTTACCTTTGGAAACATGGGTGTTTTGTTCATCATCCATAAACAACCCTTATTTAGGGAACCTTTGAGCGGGATCGGCTACTCGACCTAATACTGATAAATGGTATGTACATGAACCCAGTAAAGTACTAGAAAGTAAGAAATATAAGATGCTGTGGGACTTTAACATTTAGACTTCTAGTTTCTATTTCTAGTTTCTATTTAGTAGACTTCTAGTTTCTATTTAATAGTAGCAGTAGATAAAGAGAATAGGAAGTGTCAGATAATTGACTATACAGCCTCAAATGATGAAAAACAGATGGAAATAGCATAAAACCCAGGTTAATACAGTTCCAGGAAACAGTGTTATTAGGATACTTAGGAGGGTTCTTGGCATCTAAGATTACTTGTAGCCCCATGTTAGGATTTTTTTCCTTTCCAACAGTCTAATCTGTTGTGTGTATATGGAAATAATAACAATGATAATCATAATTATAATAAGCGTATATAACTTCTCTATACTCTTCTCGGGTCCATTTTATCCTCTTACATTTTTCTTTCTGTGGTGGCTGTGGTGGTGAACTTGGAAGGCTCCAGTTGGGGTAGTTTCCGTTCAAGTGACCATCCAGTTTCCGTTCAAGTGACTTCAGAGAAGTGTCTGTGCCAGTGGAATGACTTTTCGACTCCAGCCCGTCTCTCTCCTGGGGGACGCGCTTGGCTTGCAGATTAATCATAGGACAAGAGATTTGGTGTTCTGTTGTAGTTTTCCTTTCTGTTTTCTAACACACTTTTGTGCTACACTAAACTTATTGGTACTGAACCCTGTGTGACAGACGGTTATTATCTCTGCCACTACAGTCAACTCCGTCACTATTACTATTACAATTACTTCTACCTTACCATTACAACAGCAGTGTCCATCATTAGTTAGCGCTAATACGGCTGTGGTCTTTATCATTGTGACCAATCTTTGTAGCCGTTATCATCGTTGTTATGAGTTGCTATAGAATTTAGTTAAGTCTGCATCCTATTATATGTTTAGTTTCGACCTTTGCCTTTTACTTAAGATAATCATAACTACGTGAGAGCAGGGGATAGTAGGAGGAAGAGAAGCAGCTTGGTGAACACAGGCAAATACCACCGGTCTGTAAAGAGATTCAGCAGATGGTGACAAGACCGATAATGGGGCTTCGCATTCCTGTGCGATCAAAAGGCAAAAGGAGCGGACACTCTCTGCAGCAGATGTCAAATATGTGTTTAATATCGCAGTGATCAATGGGCGTGGTGACCTTGGAAAGAACCAGCTCACTTTGTTCAGTTTTAATTACTAATAGAAAAAAAAATGAGTGGAGGCGCAATCACCCAGTGGTTAGGGCAGCGGTCTAGTGGTCATAGGATCGCGGTTTCGATTCCCAGACCGGGCGTTGTGGGTGTTTATTGAGCGAAAACACCTAAAGCTCCACGAGGCTCCGGAAGGGAATGGTGGCGAACCCTGCTGTACTCTTCCACCACAACTTTCTCTCACTTTTACTTCCTGTTTCTGTTGTGCCTGTAATTCAAAGGATCAGCCTTGTCACACTGTGTCACGCTGAATATCCCCGAGAACTGCGTTAAGGGTGCACGTGTCTGTGGAATGCTCAGTCACTTGCATGTTAATTTCACGAGCAGGCTGTTCTGTTGATCGGATCAACTGGAACCTTCGACGTCGTAAGCGACGGAGTGCCAACAACAACAGAAAAAAAGAATGATACACACACGTTTATATATGCTCACACTGATATTTACACTGTTTAATTTTCTTTTCTTTTTAAAAGTTTTGCAATAGTTTAAAACTTTTGTAATTGTACAGTTGGTAAATATTGACAGTTGCTTATCTCCTGCATGTTTATCAGTTCTGGAAAGTGTTTGGAGAAGCTAAAAATTTTCCTGGATATGAGAGAGGGGTGTCTGCGTGTTCGAGACGCTAGGAGAAATTAAAGGATTATGTACTTACAGTGAGTAACTTATTTTGAAATCGCTAAAGTAAGATCGCTGGAGGCGTTTAATAGTGTTCTTGCAATAAAAGGAATGTTTACATGTTCGAATAATCAGGGAGAAAGGAAAGGTTAGATATTCACAGAAAATTGTATATATTAAAATTTTATAGTTTTTAAATGTGATCGTCTGTGTGTCCAGTCAGAGAATACAGTAGATAGACAAGTTTTTAAACTTATTTTCAAGGAAAGTTTAAGTACTGCCGGAGAATTGTAGATATTCCAGTTTTTAAACGGTAGTTATTTCTGTTGGGGTATATTAGCGTTTCTGTGTCTTCAGCTGCTAACTGGTCAGAACAGCGAAGAACACGTGCAGCCACACAAGATCAGAAATTATTGACCCGGGGTTATCAAGCCAATGTGATGAAAAATGGAGCAGACCTAAAATGCCGATACTTGAACGATGAGATTGCAACAGTGAACCACCTAATATCTGAGTGTAAGGTTTTAGCACCAGTTAAGTATAAATCTTTTCTACTCTAGGCACAAGGCCCGAGATTTCTGGGGAGGGGCCAGTCGATTAGATCGACCCTAGTACACAACTGGTACTTAATTTATTGACCCTAAAAGATGAAAGGCAAAGTTGACCTCGGCGCAATTTGAACTCAGAACGTAAAAGCAGACGAAATACCGCTAACCATTTCGGCCGGTGTGCAAATGCTTCTGCCAGCTCGCCACCTTTCAGTTGAGTATAAATCAAGACATGACAATGTTGGCCAACAACTACACAGGATAATATGTCGACATTATAAGATCAAAACTGCTGACAGATGATACAGTCACCACCTTGAGGCTGTAACTTAAAGAGAAAATGTAACGATTCTTTGAGATTTTCCAGTATATCCAGACCGGAGCATCAAAGCTAATAAGCCAGATATTGCTGTGAAAGACCAAAACAAGAAAATTTATTTATTGATTGACATGAGTATATCTTGTGGTCATAATATCTCGGCAAAAGAATCTGATAAGCTCAGAAAATATGAAGATTTTCTGATTGAAATGTGGCATCTCGAGACGGTTACAATGCCAGCCATTGTAAAGAAATTTGGAATAATCAAAAAAGAGCAGAAAATTATTTGACGATGATCCCTGACTTATCATCCATGCAAGAAGTGCAAAAGATTGTTTTAGCAGGTACGTCACAAGTATTGAGAAGAGCATTGTTGCTGTGAATTTTCTTTCCTTTTCCTTTTTATTTTTTGTTTTGATTTTTCCCTTTTTTGTTTTGATTTTTCCCCTTTTTTTTTGTTTTTTCCCTTTTCTCTCTGTCTTTCTCCTTTTTTTTTTTTACCTTCCCATGATTTTGTAAACAACAAATGATGCAATTGTAAGTTGCTTGAAATTTTCAGATGTCGAAAAATAATAGTGGTGATGACTATGGTGCCGAACCTTACTTTACCACAGTTTATGAGAGAGGAGTTTCCGAAGAGACTCTGGTTGTAATAGCGAAAATGGAGCTGGACGTTTAAGGGGAGGCCTCCCGCTCGGCAGTGGTTCAGTAAAGATGCAGACTGACCACAGCTGTTATCCTAATACAGCATCAGCAGATAACAGAGCAGGAGATGGAAGTGGATCAACGAAGAAAACAAGATTGTGATGCAGTGCTACTTAGAAAGTGAATCCAAAAAAAGGGGCTATAGAAAACGGATGCTAACACTTTGGGTAGAGAAGGGTATGTTTAAGATGAGTGAGCAAAAATTAGCAGATCAAGCTAATGCTATTAGGAGAAAAAATTGGACGACAGAATTGAAAGTAGCAGAGCTCGTAAGAGAACTGGAAAAAAAAGACCAGGCAGTTGGAAAGACTAACAACATCATAAGAGATACGACTCAAACCAAAGAAGAACCTGAAGGTAAAAATAATAATGGCGCTACTAGTAAAGAAGGGACAACTAGCACCAATGATCTAAGTGATTTATGTGAGGAAGATCAGAAGATTTCAGATGAGCTGCAAGAAGTAATGAGTAAAGAAGTAAGAAAAAGATTGTCAATATTATTGATCTATGCAGGAGGGGTAGTGGTCACCAGAAGATTAAATATCTCATACGAAAGAGTAAAAAAGAGCAAATGTGGAAAAGAAGATTACAAAATAAAGTGAAGACTTCTGACTAGGATAGAAGCCTGAAAACTGAACAAGTTAGGAGACCTCTGACAACAGGCTGCTATCTGTTCTCACAGAATCAACCAGAGCAAACAAGACCAAGTGCTCTGATAGGTAAAACAACAACAACAACAACAGCAACAACAACAACAACAATAATAATAATAATAATAATAATAATTCGTTCTACTAAAGGCACAATGCCTGCAATTTTGGGGGAGGGGTGTAGTCGATTACATTGAACCCGATTGACGAAAGGCAAAGTTGACCTCGGTGACACTTGAACTCACAACGTAAAGTCGAAAGAAGTGCCTCTAATCATTTGTCCGGCGTACTAGCGATTCTCGTAGCTTGTTGTTTGAATAATAATTATAATGATAATAATAATAATAATGATTGTAGTAATAATTTTGGCACAAATCCAGCAATTTAGGGGAGGGTTAAGTCGATTACATCGACCCCAGTTTTCAACTGGTACTTATTCAATTGACCTCGAAATGAGGAAAGGCGATGGGGACCTCGGCGGAATTTGGGCTGAAAATGTAAAGATGGACGAAGTGCTGCTAAGAATTTTGTCCGGCTTGGTACCGATTGTACCATCTTGGGCCATTTCTAACGCACATTAAAAAGCATTGGCAGATTACTTCATAACGGCAAATATATCCACAGGTGACTTATAAGGATAGACATAGGGAAGTTCTTATAAATAGCATAAGTTCTGTAAATATCTTACACTCTTCTCAAGTATTGTTTGTTAATCTTGAAGATTTTATTGCATGTTTACCATATCTAAATTGTATTTGATGTACTATCCTGAATGACAAAGGTAACCATAATAGCGTTCATAGGTTGTGAATTAAGAAATTATCTAAAGCAAGAAATAGATCAAATATCAGAATATGTAACAGAATTCAGATCCTAGTACTTAATTTACGTAGATATAGAAAACCGCGTCGCCGAGAAGCTAATATTATTTTTCATGTGTATGTTCTTTACATTGATGGCTTTATCAAAACATGTAAATAAGAAACACTTTCGTACTAGGTCAATGTGTGTCTTCTAAGGTTATTCAATAGATTTATAAAAGATCCGATGTCTAGTAAAATATTGACAAAATCTTTGTTATTCGCAGTTAGTTTGTTTAAGGAATGTGGGAGCATCTCATCTCAACAACTTGTATTACTTTCCGATGAATTGCACTGAAACTCTGTATCACAGATGTAAACATTTGAAATGATAACAGAAGAAATTACTTTACATGTGATTCAGTTTCTATAGAAATTCTGTATGAGCATCGATTTCCTTCAACACTTATATGCGAAAGCTCAGTAAACAAACTGAGAATCGCCTCAGAAAAGACCTCTGCCAAAGTATAACTTTTGACACATGGGATTATGCTTTTGAGCTAAATATCATCGCTTGGTTTCTCTATTAACTTTCTCGACAAATGAAAATACAGTCAAATACTAAAAGCTATAGAATCATAATTGTATATTTTTAGCATCACGATAGGTAAAAAAAGAAAAAAAAAGGAAAGAACATTGGAGAGAACCACTATTTCAACTCTCGACCAGCGTGAAATAACAGTAATTTCTATCTCCACCAGATCACGTACTCCTCTCTTAAAAAGGACACATTTGATAAGAAATACTACGAAATAGTAAATAGTATCTTCGGCAGAAAGACGAGATAGTCTTGGCTGGATCGACTTTGATCACAAAGTTGTTGGATGAAGGTTAATTTGGGACTAAGCAACAACAAAAGTACAAATTACATCATGCAATGACTAGCAACAGACCAAGAGTTTTAAATTTGAGTATACAACTATGATTAACTATAAATACAGCTGTAAAGTTTATTAGGAAGCGTACATAATAGCAACTGCAAACAAATTACTGATTTAAGAATAAGCACATTGACAAATCTTCCATAGCACTCTTAGCGGTCGTGCAGACAGTTTGAAGGGCACGTATATTACATTTGCAAATGCCTATTATTTGTTATTGTCTGCAAGTTGTTGATTGCTAATCTTTGATGTTAGAACAAGTTTTGTTTTGGTAACATGTATTATGTTGAATACAATAATATTATGGTGAGTTAAAATGCACGTAGTACCCTTCAGCTTCTTTTATAAGCTGTCGAGTTTTGAAACATTTGTTGTTCAACCTGGCTGCTTCTTGCCCAGAGGAGACATCCGTTAAGTTCAAAAATGCATAAATATGACATAATTTTACTCGTTCATGGAAAATGTCGGCTGTAAACTCTAAGCAAATTCAAGAAATCTGGGAGCCAGTCACTGCTTAAGCAAATATGCCAAGCTTTTAGCCGAGAATTATAAATTCCATGTTGTCATGCAGAATATGAGCCGAATAAAGGTTGAAGTAGTGAATTAGTGGTGGTAGGTTTAGTACAAATTACAATAGTTAGGTTAATATCACTGCAACTAGCTTCTATTCGGCAATAAGCCAAGCCAAACCAAACCAAGCTAATATTGCAAAAGCAATATGGAAACATAAAGACAGACAGGTTGGTACCTAAATAAGGAAAACAGCTAAACGCTGTACATATTTCCATAGAAACGCAACTCTCGGGTTAAAATCATCTCCAGTTGCTGAATCTCTGGAAACTTAACTGTCGCCTCCTACTATTATAAACAAAAGCAGGATATATTTTCACACTCATGTACGAGAATAACATTTTCACGTGTGTGAGTGGAATACGAGAAGATAAGAGCTAGACAGAAATAAATCAACTATAAAAACATGGAAATGAATGAATAAAATAACGACAGAAAGGAATAAAGATTTAGAGAGAGAAACAAAAAGAAACTGACAGCGAAAAATAGGCGAAGGTGAAGAGATAAATAGGGAGAGCAAAAGAGTGAGACAGAGAGAGAAACGGAGGTGATAAAGAGAGAAGTGAAAGATTCAGAGACAGAAAGACAAGAAAAAGGTGGAGAAATGTGAAAAATATAAATTTGTGTAATACAAGCATAACATTTAGAAAATTTGTGGCGATATATTACGTCTCGTGGCATTTAGCTACCTGGACAATAAAAAGATATAATTCTATGAAATAAAGGAAAATGAGTGTATACTGATGTGGATAGTTCATATACAGAAACACGCGCACGCATACACATTCACATATAGGTATACGTGCATATTTTATACACACACACACACACACACACACACACACACACACACACACGCATATATGTTTGTATGAGTGCATGTATTTATGTGTGTGTGTGTGTGTGTGTGTGTGTGTGTGTGTGTTTGTGTAGGTGTATATTTCTGTCTATCTCATACAAACATATATGCGTGTGTGTGTGTGTGTGTGTGTGTGTGTGTGTGTGTGTATAAAATATGCACGTACACCTATATGTGAGTGTGTATGCGTGCGCGTGTTTCTGTATATGAACTATCCACATCAGTATACACCCATTTTCCTTTATTTCATAGAATTATATATATATATATATATATATATATATATATATATATATATATGCCAAGTGGAGGCGCAATGGCCCAGTGGTTAGGGCAGCGGACTCGCGGTCATAGGATGGATTGCGGTTTCGATTCCCGGACCGGGCGTTGTGGGTGTTTATTGAGCGAAAACACCTAAAGCTCCACGAGGCTCCGGAAGGGGATGGTGGCGAACCCTGCTGTACTCTTTCACCACAACTTTCTCTCACTCTTACTTCCTGTTTCTGTTGTGCCTGTAATTCAAAGGGTCAGCCTTGTCACACTGTGTCACGCTGAATATCCACGAGAACTACGTTAAGGGTACACGTGTCTGTGGAGTGCTCAACCACTTGCACGTTAATTTCACGAGCAGGCTGTTCCGTTGATCGGATCAACTGGAACCCTCGACGTCGTAAGCGACGGAGTGCCAACAACAATATATGACAAATTTGAGGGTAGACTGAGCGATATGGAAGAGGTATTGACAAACCTAAATCAGCACATCAATATATTCCTCCTGCATGACTTCAACCACTCAAGTGTTAAATGGCCTGATGGCCACATCCTCTCTGGGATGTCACTGTAGCATGTTGGCCTTTCTTTCCGAGGTATATTCAGTGCATATAGCTTGCACTGTTGAAAAACTGATTGAGTTTCTACTCAATTTCTTGCATACATAGAATGTATGTAGCATGTAGAGTCATTACTCGTACTCTCTAATATGTAGTTAGTGGAACAAGTGATACTCAAGCCAACCATGGGAACAACATCTTGGAATTCTGCTTCACAAATAAATTGGACCTTATCCACAATGTGAGAGTGACGCCAATAGTACACTCAGACCACAACATTGTAGAACTAACTATCTAATGTCCTAAGTGAACTGTTGGTATCTACCCCATCAGGAGAGTTCAAGCCATATTCAATCTGAATTTCAATAAAACAAAACGTGAATCAATCTGCAAAGAGATCCACAAACGACACTGGTCCAACATTCTGTGTGTGCAAGACATTGAGTAGAAACTCAATCAGTTTATGTCAACAGTGCAAGCTATATGCACTAAATATACCTCGGAAAGAAAGGCCAACATACCGACAAACAAAATTCCCCGGGACAGAAAATCCTTCTGAGACGCAGATCAAACATCACAAATCGGTTGAATGGCAACTGAAGGATAGGGAGAGGTCTATTTTAAAACGGACACTGCTAGAAATCTGTTGTGGGGATAATAGTAATAATGGTACACCTCTCCCATATGACGAGTGGTATGTGCTAATCGCTATAAATAAGGCGACGTCGGTCAATATAAAGAGAGAGTACATAGTAGACGGTCATAGATTGTGGTGGTCTTACTAAATATACTGCTATACCAGAGTGGGCGTTATAATCAATACAACAGTAAGGATTACAACAGTGGGTTCGAGGAATTAATAAACTCAAAAATATATCTTTGTGCACATCTGGCGAAAAAAAAATCGTAAAATTATGGAAAATGTTTTGGGTGGTTTACTCGGGTTACAAAAACAGCAGCAACAACAACTTAATGAACAGCAACAACAGCAGCTACAACTGCAAGAACAACAGCTGAATCAACAAGAAAAACAATTACTATTACAGCAACAAATGCTTCAATTAATGAATAGTAAGTCGTTTGGAAATGCTGAAAAAATGTTCTTGTCCGAATATGTTGCGAATTCGATAATAGAGTTTAAGTACGAACCGGACAAAGGAATTATCTTCGAGGATTACTATAGAAGATACGAACGAATCTTCAATAAAGAGTGCAAAGATTGAGACGACGATATGAAAATGCGTTTAATCTTAAGAAAACTGGCAATAGGAGGATATGAGCGTTATAGCAGTTACGTACTCTCCCACCAAACCTTCTGGCATAAACTTTAAAAATACAATAGACATATTGTGTAAAATGCTTATTGAAAAAAATCGTTTCTCAATACACGTTGGAAATGTTTGAACCTAGAGAAGAACAACGAGGAGGACTACATCACATATGCTAGTAGAGTGAACTGGGAATGTGAAAAGTTCAAGGTGGCCGAATTAACGCCAGATATGATCAAGTGCCTGATATTTACTCAGGTACTAACTACAGAGAAAGATGCAGAAGTAAGATCAAGAATTCTTGCTAAGCTGGAACAAAAGCAGACTGCAACATTACAACAAGTGTCAGAAGAGTGTGAAAGAATAGAAAATTTAAGACACGACACAGAAAATTAAGCATAAAGATTAGTCCCAAGTGAAACAAGTGCGAAATCGGCAGAATGGAAACCAAGTGTGTACTAAAACACAGTACAAACAGGACAAGAATAAAAAAAAAACCCATGCTTTGCATGTGGAGGTCTACACCTAAGGAAAAAGTGTCCATTTAAGAAATTAGAATGCTTCTGTTATGGGAAAATTGGACATAAAACGCACTGTAAAACCAAGATGACAAAACATTAGAACAAAGGAAAAAGAATAAAGAGTATGTCATCGAAAGAAAATGGTAATGTGACAAAGACTAAATTCGTAAATATGAAAATTAAAAGTGCAAAAGTAAAAATACAGTGAGACGCTGAAGTGATATCACCATTTTGAAAAAAAAACAAAAAACAAAAAAAAAAACTTGAAAGTATATCAGTAAGTCGAAATTAAGTGAATCTACAAAAGTAGCACGTGGTGTTACGGGAAAAAGATTGTATTTTGTTAGTGAATTTGTACGTAATGTTCGTGATCAAATACAAAAAGGCAAAATTAAACGTACTAAAAAAATTCAGTTAATCTATTCGGCACAGAGCGGATGGAATTATTCAAATTGTATGATGATGTTCCAAGAAGAAAATGACCTACTGAACTATTACTTGGGCCAAATAATAGATAAAAACGGACAAAAACCAGATCCATCCAGAGCAAATACGATGAAAAATATTTCCGCGTCGAATAATGCGAGTATGTTACAGGCATTCTTGGGTTTAGTAAATTATTATCAAATTTACATTCCCAATATGCATAATGTAAGGTCCCCGCTCAATGTCCTGCTAAAGACAGATACAAAATGGTATTGATCTGATAAGTACCAGAAGGTTTTTGATGAGTTAAAAAGCTTTTTAACATCGGACTTTTCGTTAACGCATTTGGATCCAAAGTTGGATATTATATTGACTAAAAATGCGAGTGACTACAGGGTAGGGGCCGTGCTTCAGCACAAATATGACGGTGGGAGTAAAAATGCTATAGCCCATGCGTTACGATCGTTATTACCAGCTGCAAGTAACTATAGTGAGAAAAGGAAGCGTTAGCAATTATTATTCAGTGTGAAAAAATTCCATAGATTTATTCATAGAAGAGATTTCTGTCTACATACGGATCATCGCCTACTAGTATCAATATATGGTTCTAAAAAAAGGAATACCAACACACACAGCGAATAGACTGCAGCGACGGGACGCTATATTATTGAATTGTGACTACAAAATGGAATATTTAACGTAAAAAAAAAAAAACTAGAGCAGACAGATACCGAAACATTGCAAGCCATTCGAAGATACAACAGTCGCAGCTTTAATAGCAGAGGGATAAAAAAAATGTAATGTGGAATGTGGTACACGAATTACCGGTAACTTAAGAAGACATAAAACGAAATGCGTCACTATGAAAAAATAAAACACTCAAAAACGGGAGGTGGTGTGATATAAAAAATATTATTATTAAAGGAAATAAAATGACACTCCCTAAGAAAAAAGAGAAAAAATTAAAAGGAGAGATGTTGGGATAATAGTAATATTCGTATTCCCCTCCTACGTGACGAGTGGTATGTGCTAGTCGCTATAAATAAGATGATGTTGGTCAGTATAAAGAGAGAGTACGTAGTAGGTAGTCATAGATTGCCGTGGTCTTACTTATCTTACTAACTATATATTACTAACTATACTACTATTTTACTAACTATGCTATGGGCGTTATAACAATCCGACATAACAACATAATCGAAAACAACATCAAACTCTCTCATGCAAAGCAAAGAGCAGAGAGAGAGAGAGAGAGAGAGAGAGAGAGAGAGAAGGGGAGAAAGAGAGGGGGAGAGAGGGAGGGAGAGAGAGAGGGAGAGAGAGAGAGGGAGAGAGAGAGAGGGAGAGAGAGAGAGAGAGAGGGGGGAACAGAGCTGTGGAAAGCATTAAAAACAATCCCTAAAGTTTTCTATAAATTTGGAAAAGAAACAGCCACAATACAATATAAAATAGGACGAGTGTTCCAAGGGAATGGCTCACTGACCGCGGATCGAGAATTGATGAGTGAGGTACTCAGTGAACAATCTTAAAGTGTCATCACCTCCACACTGGGACACATGCAAATAGAAGACACGGTGGAATTGTTTAATATTGCAGCCCTAAAACAGCAGACGCCAACCATCGATTACATCAACATTGAAGCGACACATGTAACAGCGGCCACAAATGAAATGAGCTCAAGCTCAGTAACTTTCCAGCTATTACCAGAGTTTCCTTGCAAGTGGTAAACGTCCTAAAAAGCTAGAAAAAAGGCAGTACATGCCCTACCCACAAAGGTGTAAGCAGAGCAGTGGCCAAAAACTGCAAGCCAATCTCTCTGACTTCATAGAATAGTGAAGTCATGGAACGCGACATCAGAAAATAACTGATAATGTTGCTAGAAGAAAATGACCTACTGAACAATACACAGCATGACTTTTGTCCAGGAAGAAACTGCCTCACACAGCTCTTACAACACTATGACTAGTTTTTTAAATAGCTGCTTGACCCTATACCTTGATATACCTTGACTTTGCAAAGACATTTGATAAGGTAGATCATGGCATGATGTATCATAAGCTGCGAGACCTTGGTCTTGCTGGTAAACTGGGAGAGTGGTTACAATACTTCCTTAAAGACAGAGGCCAAGCAGTTGCAGCCAATGATGCCATTTCGGAAGAAACTCAAGCTCTATGTGGTGTCCAACAGGGAAATGTCCTAGCGTCATTACTGTTTATAATAGCCCCCTTAGACATGTCCATGGTCACTAGCCATGTCGATGATACAAAATTATCACAGGCAATAAAACAATCCAGTTGACATCGCTAGCTTACAGCAGGACCTCATACACCAAATCGGCCAACAACTAGGACAAAGGCACATACAGAAGTGGTTATGTGAAACATCAGCCTGAGGAAATCAGCAAAACCACGGTGGTTCTCCAGTTGAAACGAATAAAAGAATTAAAGAACAGAAAAATATTATCTTTATCTTATGATATTTACTTTGTATTATATTATACTCACTTATTGTGCTTTTAATTATTAATTTTTCTATATGTGACAGTGGATTTTCATCGATGAGTTCATGAACCTTGGTTCTTTTCCCTAAAACTATATATTTCTATATATTTTACTCTGTAAAGCTTAATTTAATTTTAATTTTTTATAAATTGATTTTAATTGAGGTTTTACCTGTAATTTTGGATTGTGTCCCTAATATATATATATATATATATATATATATATATATATATATATATATATATATATATCGTTTTTTTGTATTTGCTTTCCGAGTCTCTTGATGTGAAATCGTTTATTCAGACAAATATTGCTGTAATTGTGTGAATGGCCTAGTGAATAAAAATGAACACATACTATTGTATTTTCATTTCAGTTATATTATGAATTAAGGAGATGGTAATTAACACTTAGATTAATCTCTAGATTAATTAGTTAGTTTGTGGCCTTATCTATGGTGGTGTGTCCTTACAGCTTCGAACTGTTATGTACATTATGGTTTTCGTCATTTGCTGTGTGTCACAAGACCATCCACAATTTCGCATCTAGCTATGCCTAGATGAATAATGATATATAAAGGATGTAGTAGAATGATGAGTGTGATTTGCTTCTCTTCCAATGTTCTAAAACAAGCGACCTATAGTGATGCTACTTGATACTGATTTCTGCTGCTTGATATTTAATCAATTGTCTAATGATAGACGAGTCTTCTCGGTCGATCCAGTGAAGACTCAATTTTCCCATGGCTAGAGTGTCAAGTTCTTAATATTCTGCTGATGTGATGTGTCAGAAAGGGCTAGTACTATTGTTGTAAGTTTAGACCATTCTGATGAGCTGAATTCGAGACCTCTAAATTAAATTGTTTCAAATATGGGCTTCAAATTTTGGCACAAGTTCAGCAATTTCAGAGGGGAGCGTAATAAGTCGATTACATCGACCCCAGTGCTCAACTGGTACTTATTTTATCGCCGGCGAAAGGCATTGTCGACCTTGGTGGAATTTGAACTAGAGTGTACAAAATGCTGCTACGCATTTTTCCCGGCGTGCTACCGATTCTGTTAGCTCGCCGCCTTAAATTGTTTCAAATATTATTGCATAATATAACAATATTCATGACGTCGAATTTCAATGAAGCAATTGTAAATTGATGTAATAAATTAATGTAATAAATTAATGTAATAGACTTGATGTAATAAATTGAGTTGCTTACATCGTTTTCCCTGTTCATATTCGTAAAACCTTACGGATACTTGTAAATTTTTAGGCATGTCTTTGATGAAAAAAAATCTGCTGATTGTCATCTATCTGATTGTTTGTAACCACAGATGAGCTTAATAATCTAAACTCCCGAATTAAATTATCATATATATATTAAAGAATAAATGTATGTATGTTTATAACCGAGAGTAGAGTAAAACAGGAAGAAGAGGTAATCTTTTGTATTACAGTATCTTATTTGCATAAACTTTAAACGTGTTTCACTAGAGAATGCTAGTGTTTGTGCAGTAACGATTATTTAGGCAATTGCATAACCGCATAACCACGTAAGACTTTCAGAAGAAAACAGTAATTTAATCCATTATTACTTGGGTTGACAGTGCTACGTTAGAATTGATTATGACCGTGAGGGAACAGTATTTATAGCAGATAAGAAAAGGAAGGCTATTATTTTTACTTTATCAGTGAAATAAACATGAAAAGAAAGATGTAAGAATAATAAGTGTAGGCAAGATGTCTAAGGGTAAAAGGAAGATCAACTACCTAAGATGTCATACATCAAAGAAAATTCTAAATTTAAGAATGCTAAATAAAGGTGTTTGTGGTGACATCAAGATGGAATTCGGTTAGCGAGAAATAGCCGTTCGTACATATTCACTCGTACACACACTCACAGGCTTATACGCACCACTTTATATGTATGTATAACTTCTTTAGATATACTATAATGTATATACATAGATACATACATACATACATACATACATACACATAAGTGTATATATATATATATATATATGAATACAGACATGTATATATATATATATATATATATATACATGCGAGTAAAAATAAATACAAAAAAAGGTGGATTTTTTTGTATGATTGTGTATAGAGGAATATATTATTTTGCTTAAAAGAGTTCCAACACTGTCTGTTTTTTATGTTTTATTTATATTCCTGCAGAACTAATGTGGGGTATAGAATATGGAATATACAATATATAATATAATATACAATATATAATATAAAATAAAATAAAAATGGATGGCACCATGAAATAAAGTATTGAATGTAGATGAAATATTGAGTGTTCAATATAAAGGATCAAATATATAAATATATAAATATAAATATATATATATAAAGGCGACTCGAGTTTCAGGGCTATTTCCCTTCGTCATGGCCGGTATGACAATCTTTAACAGACTATATATATATATATATACACATATAGATATGCATATATATATATACATATAGATATGCATATATAAATATGCATATATAAATATACACATATACACATATATATATATACATATATATGTATACATACATACATATATATATATATATATATATATATATATATATATATATATATATATATATATATATATATATATATATATATATATATATATATCCCCTTACGCATCTACACGTATACAAAAGTTGATGCAAGTTCCAATACGCATCCACGTGCGCATATAAACACACTTCGTATCCATTTCTTCGTATAAGACAATCATATATACACTCGCCCACCAACTGAAAAAGCAAACGCAAATTGTGAAATCCCGAATGTTATCACTTCTATTTTAAATAAATATAGGATTGGTGTGAATTATTGTTCATATATCTGTTGAGTTGACGAGTCGAAATGAAGGACGAAATAGTGCCATCCCAAACTGTCAGTGACTTTAAGAACGTTATCTCGTGGACATGCAAAAAATAAAGGACTATAAATAAATGAGTTATAAATAAATGACAGACATGGAAGAAATACAAGACTATAAATAAATTTATCCTGTTCACTGTTTAATATGAATTCCTCAACAAGCTTAAAGACAAGAAGCAATTTTCTCCTCCTAAGTGTTTGTAAGACCCTGGCTGTGGTTCTAATACTTTCCATTGAAAGTGGTGCTAAGATGTCACGGCGAAATGGGAGTAAATAATACCGATCTCAAATCCTCCGGACGGATAGCACAACATGAAAATGCTGCCAGAAATTTCATTTTACACCCGGGAAGAATATATGACAGCAGGTTCTGTATTTATTCGTAGACAAAACATTAATTGCAAGTTCGCAAAGAACTTTTAAACAAGGCGAATCTACATTGGAAATATTTTACCAGCATGTAAGAAGTTTCCCATATTATCTATTATCTCTACTGTTAGATGATGATGAACAATGAAATTAGCCTGTTCTATTATAGGTCCCGAGTTATGTCATGCTGACAAGTCCAAAACAAAGACAAAGTACTGCTATTTACGACTACCAGTGACTTTAAGAACGTTATCTCATGCAAATAAAAGTGTAAGGGGATTAGAAAGAAATACATACATAGCGCCGATAGCTTACCGGCAGCTATTTCTAGCAATGATCGTACTTCGTGTACTTCAACTATGTATATATATATATATATATATATATGCTCTACACTCATACATATTCCTCGACATATTTAAGGTAAGAAGCGATTCTCTCCTCTTAAGTAGTTGTTTCCAGTGCGACCTTATGCACGCATATATGTGTGTGAGGGTGTATGAGTGTGGTGCGTATGCATGTGGTGATGTATATATGAATATATATACTATTTATATATCGCAATGTAGCCTGTTCAGAAAATTTCTTTTAGAGATGAAAGCCGTATTTATACTGAGATGTTATGTTTGCCGCCACCTAAACGCCCGAACCCTATAATAACAACGATACTGCTAGCTATTTTAACCACATAAGTATATGAACACACACACACACACACACACACACACACACACACACACACACACACACACACACACACACACATACAAACACACACACACACACACACACACACACACACAAGCACACACACACATGCATATACATACATACAAATATATATATATATGAGTGTGTATATTTGTGTCTGTGCTTATACCCCACCTACATTTGACAATCGGTGCTAGTGCGTTTACGTCCCCGTAACGTAACGTTTCAGCATAAGATACCGATAAAATAAGTAATAGGCTTAGAAAAACAGTCTTAGGGTCGATTTGTTTTCTATTAAAGCCTTTCAAGTCGGTACTCCAGCATGGCCGCAGTTTAATGACTGAAACAAGTAAAAAATAAAAGATAAAACAACTTGAAACTTGCATCTTTCACCATATGTCAAGGACCATTGTCAAATCAAATGTTATTGTTGCACCACACTGAGATAGTGAAGGTTATCAATTTCATTTTGTATAAATTTAAGATTTACTGTTCCTATATCTGTTCGTTTTGAGGAGACCAAAAGGAGGATTGTATAGTGTTATTCTCGCCTGCCAGTGACTTTAAAAGAACGTTATCTCATAGAAATGAAAAAGGTAAAAAAAAAAAAATAGAATGCTAGAAATATATGTATGCTGTTGAAGCTTTTGAAAAGCTGGGTTACAAGTTACTGAAAATATCTGCATGATGTCTAGATGTGTCCGCTTCCGACTATCACCTTCCTGGAACGTACTATTATCCTTTACGAGGTCGTGGATTTATCATGGACGAAGTAGCCGAGGAAGAAGATCATACACTGCTGTGCGACCAGCCGAATATCCTCTCCGATAGAATACGCTAACTTGTTAAATCTCTGGAAAAAGTGCATCGAAAGGCAAGATGACTATGTCGAAAATTGCTCAAGCCCTGATTATGTTTGAATAAATTACAAATACATGAGTGCGTAGAATTTTTGATTTACTAGCATACACATACACACATACCCACACAGACACAAACACGCACACACACATACACACACACACACACACACATGAAGACACACAGACATGAAGACACACATGATGCTAATAAAGAAGCAATTACACGTTATTTTATATAACCAAATTCCTGCCTGCTGTCCCCACTGGTCTCTTCTAAACCGTTCATCACTGTTAAATTAAGCTTTTCTTTAATGTACGGTAGCTAAGATAATTGACCTCCAATTTCTCCTTAGATATCCGGCTTATAATTATTACTCTTCTTTCTTTCGTTCATTCATTCATTTTTTTCTTTCTTTCTTTCTTTCTTTCTTTCTTTCTTTCTTTCTTTCTTTCTTTCTTTCTTCCTATGTTTCTTTCATCGATAAAATAAAAAATAACCTAATTATTAATTGCTAAATACAGTGTATTTTCGCAAGGTTATATGTATTTCTAATTTAGCATCGTCAACCTCATGATGTTGGTAAATACTGAGGTGCTAAATTACGATCTCGTTAAGAAAAACTGGCGTTTCAAAGTCATTCTACGATCATTTATGTAACCATTACTACTCAGAATCTTAGCATTCACCCGTCAAACACGTGTAAAAGTGGCATTATAATGAAAAGATATATATAATAAAAACTATTTCACTTGCTTTATTTTCATCTTGGATATACACTTTGTAAATCATTCAAATGTATGGAAAAACAAAAGAAAATCGGGAGAAATATCATTTTTTATACTTAATTGAAAATTGGATATGCGAAGTAGTACTGGCTGATTATATAAATACACACACACAAACACACACACACACACGCACGCACATACACACACACGCACATACACACACAGACGTATGTGCATGCATGTATAAATATATATATATATATATATATATATATATATATATATGCATGTGTGTGTTTATACATGTGTAGTACATATATATATATATATATATATATATATATATATATATATATATATATATATATATATATATATATATATAGGCATGTGCGTGTTTATACATGTGTAGTACACACATATATATATATATATATATATATATATATATATATATATATATATATATATATATATATATATTATAAGGTTTTTAACTTTTAAAGTTTCATATTAAAAAGAGACAGAGACTTCAAATTCGATATATCGATTTATTCACCACTCTATGTTAACATTTCTGTGCCAAACTTATCCAGTGACTGGTCAATTGGATTTAGACATTTGGCACTTCTTCAGGAGTGGTTACCATTCGAACAAAACACGAAAAAACACAAGCATAACTATCATTAGATCCTTAGAATCTCGATAGATTTCATCTTTGTTATTATAGGGGAGATAACTCCTTAATTTTCTATTTTTATTGCTCTCCTGTGGATTTCCACTAGATTAATTAATTATTTTGTTTATTTCTCTTTACTATACTATATTACCAGTCACTGGATAAGTTTGGCACAGAAATGTTAACATAGAATGGTGAATAAATCGATATATCGAATTTGAAGTCTCTGTTTCTTTTGAATATGATAATTTAAAAGTTAAAAACCTTATAATATAAATATAAACTGTGAGAACGACCCTTAAGGAATCTAGTTAATGATCCCCTAAGGTAAGTTCTTATGCTATATTGGTAACGGTTGCTACATCCTCTGGAAAATTATAATATATATATATATATATATATATATATATATATATATATATATATATATATATATATATATATATATATATATATATATAATTAGATATTATAATAACATATTAGTATATTAAGATATAATATTAAATGCATTATAATATAGGTGGCCATAGCAATTAAAACCAAAAAGGCAAAATTAGGTTCAGGTCGAGAACAGTAGGCATGCTAGGG
This sequence comes from Octopus bimaculoides, assembly GCF_046866305.1. Taxonomy (NCBI): domain Eukaryota; kingdom Metazoa; phylum Mollusca; class Cephalopoda; order Octopoda; family Octopodidae; genus Octopus; species Octopus bimaculoides. Next base: position 77,782,495 of record NC_142928.1, on the reverse strand, counting down.
CAACGCCTATGCCCGTCTGTCTATCTATCTATCTATCTATCTATCTATCTATCTATCTATCTATCTATCTATCTATACACAGACACGCACACACTTATATATATATATATATGTATGTGTATGTTTGTGCGTGTATATATATATATATATATATATATATGTGTGTGTATGTATATATGTATATGTGAGTGTGTAGTAAACCATATGGATTCACAGAAAGCTGCTCTTGTAGAGGGGGCCGGCTACCATACCACATAGCAATCCAATACGGAGGAGTGTATTGTAGAGTTTTATCCAGCTGAAATTCAGATTCAATGTAGGAAATCATTTCATGGCGATTAGATAGACCATAGAAAGTCAGCAGTTATGAGTAGTGAGCATATTTATTTAAAAACTTGATATCCGTAACATCACGGCTGTTTTGCAGCCTTCATCATGTAATAATGATTTCAGTGTATAATAAATTATTTCACATGCATGCAACATTATATATGCAATACACTGCACAGTACAACAGAACAGATACAAATCAATGAAGATATGGAAGGCTACTTATTTAGATCGCCAGAACATCATGGCTACACCAGTGCTTCAGCTCTGAATTGAATGCAGGTGTAGCATGCATATTCGTGCAGGCATATAGAATAATTTACTATACACTGAAATTTATTATCAAATGAAGGCTGCGAAACGGCCTTAACCCTACGGATATCATGTAGTTAAATAAGTATATTCACCTCTCATACCTTCTGACATTTTATGCTCTCCCCCTCTATGTGTGTGTATATGTATGTATATATGTCTGTGTGTGTATGTATGTGTGTGTACATGTAAATGTATATATATATATATATATATATATATATATATATATATATATATATATATATGTACGTATATATATAAAATATTATTATTATTTCTTACGAAATATATAGAGCTGTTTAAGAGGTGCTCGTGTCGAATCCGAGACAAAAGATAATTTAAAAAAAGACTCAAATTAGGCAATCAACTTTTTTTACATACTCATACACAGTTATAAATTCGACTTAAATGCCAATATATATATTAATACATATCGGCATATATGAATATTAAAAAAAAATATAAATATATATAAACGTACATAAAAATACATGTAAATAGAATCCGTGTAGGATATATATGGAAAAGAATGTGAGGAAAAGAGAACTAATAAAAAATTTTCTGTACTAAAATTAAGAGCGGTTAAGAGTTCCAATTAAAAGATCGATAAAATCCAATGTTTTTTTTTAAATATGTAAGTGGTATATAATACAATTCGAAGAAGTCCACTTTCTACGGCCTTTTCCCGGAGTTCATGAATTAACAGAAATTTTACAAACCATGCGGACAGTGTCCTCTTCAGAAAAGGTAACCTCATAAAATCACATTCTTGATAAATTTTGGTTATTACAGAGTGATGGATATAGGTTCATATATATATATATATATATATATATATATATATATATGTGTGTGTGTGTGTGTGTGTGTGTGTGTGTGTGTGTGTGTGTGTGTGTGTGTGTGTGCGTGTGTAAGTGTGTGTGCGTGTGTGTGTGTGTGTGTGTGTGTGTGTATGTATATACTTATATATTAAAGTGTATAGTATTTATACACAGATAGGTGACCCTCTGCACAACAACTTACGTGCTAGAGAGGGTAGCCAAACCTAAACCACGAAAATAAACAATTCCAAAGAGAATGAAAACAATTATTTATAGTTAATCCCAAAATCGAGTTTCTGTATTAATGAACAAATAAATTAATTTGTCATCTGTACTTCATCAGTGGGACAGCCTATGACAACGCATAATTACGTGCCAAATACGTACCGAAAGCATACACACACACACACACACATGCACACACACGGACGCACGAGCATGCGCACATAAAGATACACATCTTAGAAGAACAGAATAAAGTAACTGGTGCAAGAGCACGCACGAAAAGTGTCGCTTACAGTAATAAATGTGTGAAGAACAAATATATAGTGCGTCTGTTTATTTGGCAAAAAAAAAAAAAAAAAGATGACCATTCTGAAATACAACCAGATCTGTTTCAACACACGATTTCATTTCAGGAATCTTGCACACAAATCGATAAACATATATATACATATATACACATATGCATGCATATATATTCAATATATATACATACATATAAATACACGCATATATTTATGTGCGTGTGTTAGTGTGTGTGTCTGTGTGTGTATTAATACTTCTATGTATATATATATATTTGAATAACAAGTATACATTTGTAGGCTGCGCTATTTAATATTGAAAGAGTACCTACTTATAGTTGGTCTTAAAATGCTGATTAGCCAGGAAGAAAATCCTAAACATATTTCTGAAAAAGAAAAACAAAGATTCTAATTACTCTATGATATCACCACTAAACAAAGCACTATTTTAAATTACTTAGCAGTTTACGCGTGAAAATAATTCGTACTTTACTAAATTTGCTGCCATTTACGTATACTTCTGTGCATACTTATATGCAAATTTCTCTGTATAAGTATGCTTATGTGTTCATATATCCGTATATTTTGTGCACTTGTAAGTGTTTGCCTTGCTTTTTTACATGGTTCACCATGTTCTTCGTATAAGAAATTTCGCGTATAAATGCAAAGTCACGACAACGCTTTTACATACAAACTTTTATCTAATATTAAACACAAAACAAACACACATACACACACAGTCATATAGATAATATAGATGTATATATATAGAAGCACATGAATATATTTATTCATAGAAGTATACATCAATATGTATGTACAATTCCACAGACACACACATAAAAAATATATGTATATAAACATACACACATACATACAAACATACATACATATTTACATACATGCATGCATATATAAACACACATGTATTTATATACAGACATACGTATATACTTACACACTCACATAGAGATACACACTCATATCACTATTATTATAAAATTTATGCTTTTGTTCTGTATATGTGTATATGTGAGTATATGCGCGCACATACGTGTCTATATGTGTGTGTGTGTGTGTGCGCGTGTATTTGTGTGTATGTGTATTTGTTCGTATGTGTACGTGTGTGTGTACTAGTGTGTGTCGTAAATGATGAATTACTGTTATAGAATTGAGATCATTATATAAAATGTAGTCTAATATGGTTTATTCAAATGCTTGTGTAGTCACCGATTATACACCGACTACCAGTTTCACAGTCCATCAGATTCTTGGCTCATTATATGATTGTCGAGATTAAAAGAAAGAAGAAAGTTTATTTTAAATTACCTTCTAAATTTTCATCGAAGCTTCGATGCTTGCATGCCTGTACATAAAATATATATTTCTATAAATTATGCAGAAAAATTCCTTTCCACATTTTTCGTCTTCTGTAACACCTCACATATATCTACGCAAAAAAGATAATTTGAAAATCATTAAATGATATGATTTTATATGTATAATAATTATTTATGCGTTTTAAATTTTTCTAATTTTTGATAGGTTCTATTAATATCATTAATTTTTCGATATTTGAAATTGATTTTCCGATTGCCAAAACAAGCTACAAGTGAAAAGACAACATTTATTCATTGTCATACATGTATGCGCCTACGTATAGTCTGTAACTATATACAAAGCTATGTATTGTGCGGGTATTTTTGAGGTTGTTAACAAAATTGCAATATTTTCGTAGTTATATCCTAATCTTCAACGAATGGCTAATATATATGACGTATCTTCAAATAACCGAAGGTTTTCATTTTCTTCCGGTTGTTTATTAGAAGATTTTGCAATTTTGCGAAATTATTTCCATATACATGCTTTTATGTGAAATATAATCTAAAATGGTTTATTGAAATGCTTATATATTCTGTGTCATTTATCACCTGAGATGGCTAACTACTTCTACTTTAGAAAGAAGGAGCTGTCTAGCATGCGATGCAAATGCATGATTATATTCATACTGTTTGTGTCGTCACACTACTATTCATATTAGTTATTTTCCATGACCCCATTGCTTCGTCTTCTCTCTCACTTTTTCTCTTTTTATCTTATTGTTTCTTTTCTTTCTTCTTCCTACTTCAACGACTGAGTATGTTTCTCTATCTTCATCTTGTGAATGATATATATATATATATATATATATATATATATATATATATAAACAAATAGTAAATGAGTATATGCATATATACGTACAGGTATGTGCGTACCGACATCCACCTGTATGTATAGGTGCATATCTGGGTACAGGACATTGCAAACAAAACGTAGACGAGAAAACACCCAAGCCACATAGAGAACATTCTACTTCATCAGCTACCACCGTTTTAACACCGGCGTTTCGAAGAGCTGGGCAGGACGCATCGTTAAAACGGCTCTTCTCATGGACCGCAAATTAAATTTGTATACACAAATTAAATCTTGCCATGAAGGAATGTAGTGGCGGACAAAAAACAAGACAGGAAAACAAACAGAAAAGGCTTTACGGCCAGACGAAAAAAATTATGTGTGTGTGAACGCTGTGAGGCACGAACTTGAAAGGGACGAAGTAGTTCGCGTGTTTGCTCGGCGATAGCCAAGGAAGAAAAGGATTATTGACCGGAAGCATGTGACCATGCCGGTGTAAGGGGAAGAGAGAGAGTGGTAGAGGGAGAAACAAAGGGAGGAAGTAGGAGAATAGGTGAGCAACGAGAGGAAAAGAGAAAGAGAGGAAGTACGAGGGGGAAAAAGAGATACGTAGAAGTAACAGAGGAAGAACGAGAGGGGTAAAACAAGATACGTAGTAGTAAAGAGGAAGAACGAGAGGGGGGAAAATTATAGAGGAAGAGAAAGAGATAGAGTAGCGTCGGAAAATATAAGTTTACGAAAACTACTTACGAATTGGAGACGCTGCGTTCAGTCATGTAAAAACAAATAGTAAATGAGTATATGCATATATACGTACAGGTATGTGCGTACCGACATCCACCTGTATGTATAGGTGCATATCTGGGTACAGGACATTGCAAACAAAACGTAGACGAGAAAACACCCATGTATATATATATATATATATATATATATATATATATATATACATGTGCTAAATTCTAAACCGACTTATCATTGCTCTGATATTTCTTGTTTTCTGGAACGGGAATTTCTGGCTGCGTTAGTTTGAAATTAACACGTATTCTCTTAAGCGGACTTTTCTATCGGCTTCAGATTCCAACCTCCAACGTTTCTGCACGGGTGTCTCGTGTTTCCTCAAGGAGGTTTGTCTATCGGCTTGACAATCCAGCACCTGTCGTTTCTGCTCTGATGTCCTTTGTTCCCACAAGCGGGCCTCTCTGATTGTTTCGAACTGAAGTTCGACTTCTCGTTGCTTTTGTGTCTCCAGTGTTTATTCAGATGAGTGAAAACTATTATGTTGTCTTCTACGCTTCATATTGAATGTTCTACAGTTCTACATCTAAGCAACTATTATGTTGTCTTCTACGCATCATAATGAATGTTCTACAGTTAAAAAATTGAAATAAATCAAAATTAAATCGCGTAATGTGTGTGTGTATACATGGATGTGTGTGTGTGTATACATGGATGTGTGTGTGTATACATTGATGTGTGTGTGCGTAGGCAAGATGTCTGGTTAAATTTGGCAATATTTATGTCTCCTTTTCTTCCAGGAACATAATGCATCGGGGAACAGTCAACAGCGTTGGAAAATATAAAGATTAAATTGTTGTTGAAGAAAGTTAGCTGACATGGAAGAATGGAACCTATTCAAATATTTTAGTATAAGGCCAGCAACTGCCAGTTTGAGGTAAGTCGATTACATCCATCCCAGTATTCAACTGGAACTTAATTTATGGAGCCCGAAAGGACGTGAGTGTTCAACTGATGCTTATTTGTCGATCCCCGAAAGGATAAAAGGCAAAGTTGACCTCAGTGAAATTTGAGCGCAGAATGTAAAGGTGCACGAAATACCGCTAAGCGTTTTCCCTGGAGTGACAATGGTTCTACCAGTCCGCCGACTTAAGCCCTCTGAATATTGGTAACGAGTTACCTATATCACGATGATGCGCAACGGTTATCAAAGTACTGACATTGTGACTACTACTCAATGTTCAGTGAACACCGTGAAGGCTGTAAGGCGCAAAATGGACAACTGCTTACGAAATAACAAAGCCGTTGCTAGCAGGTAGGGACACGGCGGGCGTTCTGACAGTGTTCGAGGGCCGTAGTTCTTTAATAACCGATGAACAGGATCTTATTTTCCTTACATACATTATTTTATCGCTTTTCATAAATTATTTTTCTATTTTCTCATATTTTTCGAATACTCAGAGAGCTTGTGTAATTAAACACACACACACACACACACACACACACACACACACTCATTCACTCACACACACACACACACACACACACACTCAATCACTCTCACACACACACACACACACACACTCACTCTCACACACACACACACACACACACACACACACACACACACACACACACACATCTTAAAGCCACTTTTAAGATGTATTTCTAGAAAGGATCTAATAGAGTATTTCTTGGTGGGCCATATTGCAATTCTAGTACCACATTTCTGTTCCCAAAGTTGGTTTATTTCATTAAATCTGTCGAAAATGAATGTTTTCCATTTCAGAAATTTAATAAACATCGATTAAACGAGTATACCCGCTGTCTTATTGCAGAAATTAGACCTTAAATCATTTAAAATCCCGCAGTTCTGTTTAAAAACAATATCCAGCTCTTTGTAGAGAAAAACATTAGAAATGTAAATATTTTCAAACGGAGAACTTCAGAAAAATAAGTAAAGTCTAATAAATTTATTCAAATGCTGAATAAACCAACGATTATGATACGTTACATCGTCTTTTGAATTATCCAGTAATGATATTAATACAATTTTTTATGAATGTTGAAATAACGAAGAAAGTAGATTCGAAGTTATTCTCGAATTGCCGTTGGCGCGTCTGTATTGACACTTTTGTAAACAAAATATGGCTTTAAATTAGAAAAGACACGCTTTTAGACATGTATTCTTATCTCATTTTTGTATATTGTAAAGAGCTTAAGTATAGAGAAAATATTTAGAAAATCGCTGAATTTTGTAACTTAAATCAAGTGGAGGCCGTTTACTAAAGAAATTATATATGTTATAAATATGCGTTTCTATTTTACATTTTTTAATGCTAATATATATAAAGGTAAATGTATTCTGTCTGAATGTATTTAATGTTTTTATTGCAAAGGTCAGCTGCAACAGAAAATTCTTCACCATTCTTATTATCCTAAAATTCACGTGTATGTATGTATGTATGTATGCATGTATGTATGAATCTATGTATGTATGTATTGATGTATGTATGTACGTAAGTATGTATGTGTATAAATGTGCAAAATATCTATCTCTGTGTACACACACGGATAGACTCACACACTCACACACACTCATATGTATACACACACACTCATATGTATACACACACACACACATACATATAAGCATTTTTATATAGACAAGGTAAACCTTCAGATTAATGTAAAATTGTTTTTATTAAAACTGAACATAAAAAGCAAACATTGATATTTATGTGTGCATGTGTGGGTGGTTGCGTATGTGTGTGTGTTTGTAGCCACCATTCGGTCTCTGGTGGACGAACAGGGGCGCGAACTGCTCGAGCCAAGCAAAATGTGTGAGGCTTTTCAGCGGCACTTTGCTCGACTGTTTGGGACGAGTGGCGAGCGAGAACGCAGGGTGGACTTCAGTGCCTACCTGCACAGCCTGCCACGACTCTCGGCAAGAGAGACGGAGTACTGCAAAGGTGCCATCACGGCGGCGGAAGTGAGGGACGCGATGGCGGGATGCTCGAGGGACAAATCTCCGGGTTTGGATGGTCTGCCCTACGAGCTTTACAACTGTATGCCAGACTTGTTTGGAGACGTCTTGGTGGCGGTGTACTGCAACTGGCAGCAAAACGGGAGCATTCCCGGTTTAGTGTGCCGAGAAGCCGTAACGCTGCTGAAGAAAGATCCAAACAAGGGGGACGTCATAGATAACTTTAGGCCTATCACTCTGCTCAATACAGACTTGAAAATTTTGGCTAAGGTGTTAGCCAAGCAGTTGGCGCTTGTCATCAAGAAACTGGTTGGCATGGCGCAAACGTGCGCCGTGCCGGGCAGGAGCATCCATGACAAACTCTATCTGATGCGCTACATCATAGAGCGAGTAGTTAAGGAACCGGGCATGGGTGGGGCCCTGATCAATTTAGATCAATCGAAAGCTTCCGATAGGGTAGACCATCAATACTTGGAGGCTGTCCTCATAGCGGCCGGCTTCGGTCCCATTTTCCGCGGCTGGATGGCTGCCTTGTACAGAGGTAT
>NC_142928.1:77766558-77769058 GCF_046866305.1 Octopus bimaculoides | reverse complement strand
CCTCAACAAGTTGGCATAGCACTCTCCATTGATAGTGTGACCTCTTTGAAGATAGTAAATATTAACACAATACATTTGCATCCCAAAAAACTGAGGCCATCACCTTCCCTGCAGATGAAACAACATTGGCCTTCTTTGGAGCAGGTGAGGAAGACTGTATCCAATACATCGATTATCTCTTTATCTCTGGTTCAAAGTGATGAAGCCAAACTTATTCCTGGCTTAGGAAACAATCAAGGAAACTAGCTGGATCAAATAATGTCAGACTTTTCTGTGATGTGATCAGCCTGGTGCGCTTTTGATCAGGTGTCAAAAGACGTGGCACCCAATATGCAGAAACATTCATTATATCAAGTGTGTTGTGCAGAATATTCTGAACTATCTCACGAGATATGCTAATAACATTGATTATTTGATTTATAGTCAATCGCCTGTCATCCATAACTATGAGGTGAACACGATCAATGTTTTCTTTGGTGTTAGAAGTTGCAGGATGTTCAGACCTCGGATCATCTTCAAGATATGTATGTATGTATGTATGTATATATGCATGCATGCATTATTTATATTATTACATAATTGAACGCCACGCATCTATTTCCTAGTATGTTTATCTCAATAATTTTGAGGCAACTCTACCCTGTGCTGTTCTCTCTCTCCCTCTTTCGTTTTCTCTCTCTTCCTTTTTCTAATTCTTTTTCTCTCCTTCACCGTTTTCTATCTTTCTCCCTCTCTCTCTCTCTCTCTCTCTCTCTCTCTCTCTCTCTCTCTCTCTCCCGCTTCCTCCTTTACTCTCTCTCTTTACTCACCCGTGAACATCGTCCATCTATCTTTTCCTCACGTGATCATCTTACTTTTCCTTCAGTCTGTAGCACAGACCAAACGAATTCTTATCTGTTGCATGTCTCCACTGTCCTGGTTCGTTACCAAATTTGAGCCTCCGCAAATCCCAAATTTCATTTTGGTTTCGGGAGCAACTGATTTTTGAAGCCTTATATCGTCGTTAATTGCTCGAAATGTGTAGATGAACAGCCGACAACTGATTAAGGGTCGTTCTGTATATTGCTTGTCTTGTTTTCCATTTGTTTCTCTCGTTGTTCGCATACGTATGTTTGCCTTCCTATTTCATGTTGTTATCATATTTCATGCTGTTTGCGTTTTGTGACGTCCTGTACCCATAGATGCATCTATCTATCTATCTATCTATCTATCTATCTATCTATCTATCTATCTATACACACACACACACACACACACACACACACACACACACACATATATATATATACATGCATATATGTACACATATATAGATGTATATATATATATATATATATATATATATATATATATATATATATATATATATATACATCTATATATGTGTACATATATGCATGTATATATGCATATATTCTTTTATTCTTTTATTTTTACTTGTTTCAGTCATTTGACTGCGGCCATGCTGGAGCACCGCCTTTAGTCGAAGAAATCAACCACAGGACTTATTCTTTCTAAGCCTAGTACTTATTCTATCGGTTTCTTTTGCCGCTAGTTATGGGGACATAAACACAACAGCATCTGTTGTCAAGCGATGGCAGTGGGGTGGGGGTGGACAAACACACACACACACACACACACACACACACACACACGTATATATATATACGACCCCAAACCATGCGGTTCTGAACCCAGAACTATATGAGTGTATTTGGTAGACGGAAACTGAAAAGAAGCCGTCCTATATGTATATGTGTGTGTATGTGTGTGTGTGTGTGTGTGTGTATGTGTGTGTGTGTGTGTGTGTGCTTATGTGCTTGCCCCTTCATCATCACTTCACAACCGACTTTGTGCCTTTTTTTGTTTGATATTGTCTTCTATGACCCGTCGTATGGTTTCTATTTAGATGTATATAATTTATTCTTTTACTGTTTTATTATTTTACTGTTTTCAGTCATTTAACTGCTGCCATGCTGGAGCACCGCCTTTTAATCGAACAAATCGACACCATAATTTATCATTTGTAAGCTTAGTACTTATTATATAGGGTTCTTTTGCCGAGCCGCCAAGTTACGGTGACATAAACACACCAACATCGGTTGTCAAGCGATGGTGGGGTGGGGGAACAAATACACACACACACATATACATACAACGGACTTCTTTTATTTTCCGTCTACCAAATCCACTCAAAAGGCTTCGGTCGGCCCGTGTCTATAGTAGAAGACACTTGCCCAAGGTGCCACGCAGTGGGATTGAACGCGGAACCATGTGGTTTTGAAGCAAGCTTCTTACCACACAGGCAGCCCTATATATATTGAACGAAAGGACAATAAAAGAAAGAAAGAGACCTCGATATTATGTAAATAGAGGAATTTATCTGTAAAAATATGTGGCCAGATAACTGAAGAGATGGCGGCGTGGGTTTCCGCCCCGGCATCTGAAACTCTAGTTTTATCATGGCTACCGAATAAGTGTCACATATTTTTACATATAT
>NC_142928.1:77759058-77761558 GCF_046866305.1 Octopus bimaculoides | reverse complement strand
TATACAAATCTATACATGTCTCTATATGTGTATGTATATACACATACGAAAAAACCTACTTATATACATGCATACACATATATATTTACATGCATATGTATATTAGCATGTGTGTTGGGTGGGGCACACTCAGAAAACGTACTTTTCATCTTTCAGAAAAAAACTACCGGATTAGCGTAGGCTATGCTGTCTAATCGTATAAAAGTCGCAAAAAGTCAGGACACTACCAGCGTCATTTTATTTACTTATTATGTATACATATTTATCTATCTGTCTCCTTAACTTCACAAACACACACATAGACATACACACTCACACACACAATCATATGTAAGTATGTGTATGTGCGTTCGTGCTTGTATGTGTGTTCGTGTGTCTGTGTGCATGTGTGTGATTGCATATCTAAAAATATGTCTTTACACATACACTCACACAAACATAAACTTACATATGCATTCGTATGCACATGCCGACAGGCAAATATGCATTATCTGCTTGCTTTCTTCTATTTCAATCGCATACACGTCAATATTATGTTTGCTATTTTTTGTACTTACTACTTTGTATATAAATATACTGCAATATATATTTCATTCTTTGAGTTATAGTTACCCGCCGAACAATCGAATCAAGGTGTTTTACGCTGCTATATTGGACATTAATGACACAAATCTAATGCTGCATTATTACCAACTCACACAATTATTTCTATATACAACACCTTTACCGCTTGTTCAAGCAAAAGATTTATACTATACACATGCATATTCAGACACTCATACATATGACTTTCTTTAGATATAAGCACAAGTAAATACTATCATGCACTCAAAGAAGTCATTTAGTTTTCTCAAAAGCCGGAGAGAAACTGGATCAACAATAAAAAGAAAGCCTCCTCTGCAGACATTTCAATTAGCATTTACCTGTCAATTTCGGTAGGAAGCTGAAACTTCCACAGCACCTAATACCAGCATCATTCCTGCCAAACATTATCTACTCCTCTAAAGCATTTAAACAACAGATCCAGCTAAAACATATAAGACGAAACCAACAAGAGTGAACTTGCGAAGAAAGAATTTGTGGTGAAATGTCAGAGTGGAGGCAAGAAATAATATTAGGAGCATGAGGATGTGGGCTGTGTGTGTGTGTGTGTGTGTGTGTGTGTGTGTGTGTGTGTGTGTGTGTGTGTGTGTGTGTGTGTGTGTGTGTGTGTGTGTATAGTTTTGAAATAAGAATAACAGTATGCACTGAGCATGAAATATTGCTTCGAGACTCATGGCATGTTATATAGATCAGCCAAATTATTGTATCTTTAAAGTATGTAACTATTAGTAGTATATTCAAATTCTGTGAATAATTAATGATATATAACCAATATACAATTTGAAGAAAAACAACAAAAATGTATTAGGTTATAGCAGTACGTACGTTTCGTACAAACTTCATTTATTTATGTAGTGAGAACACCACATAAGATGTGCAATGAAAATGTACTCCTTAGCTGCATAATGGAAGTGCATTTCATAAAGTCATTTTGTAAATGTGTGCAAATACAAGACTGTTGATTAACAGCCCAGTTAAGATGTTATTTTTCTTCATCTCTTACTCTTGTATTTGCATACATTTACAAAATGACTTTCTGAAATGAACTTCCATTATGCAGCTGAGGAGTACATTTTCATTGCACATCTAATGTGGTGTTATCACTACATAAATAAATGAAGTTTGTACGAAACGTACGTACTACTATAACCTATTGAATTTTTGTTGCTTTTCTTCAAATTTTATTCACCAAATCTCTTGATTTTGTTTTTGGTTTTTACCCTACCAAATTCTGGTGCCACATACATTTAAAGTACCACATTTAATCTTTTGATTAAATCTATATTATTAATATAACCAATATACATATAATTGCAGGAGCTATTTTGCACCGTTCTTTTTGTATTTTACCTTTTGGGTTTTTAATCGCAATAGCAACCTATATTATAATTTATTTAATATATAATATATTCTTTTCTATTCTAGTCACAAGGCCCAAAATTTTTTGGGGAGGGGGCCGGTGGATTAGATCGACCAAGTACGCAACTGGTACTTAATTTATCGACTCGAAAGGCAAAGTCGACCTCGGCGGGATTTGAACTCAGAGCGTAAAGACAGACGAAATACCGCTAAGTATTTCGCCCGGCGTGCTAACGTTCCTACCAGGTCGCCGCCTTTATATCATAATATATTAATTCATCGTTCTTATATCTCATTGTATTTTTACATACACTCGAACCGTTTCGAATTGTAGCGCTCCCTGTTCAATGGTTTTTTTTTACTCTCGTGAGCAAATGTTGAGCAAGCTATCCCTTTAAGCCAGTGTAAATTGTACAAACTCCTGAGGAGAAGCAAAACATATTGGTTAAATTTCGAAATTATATGATAGGGTTTTATCAAACTACTTCATTCTGTGAGTTTTATTTCGATGGAGAAAGATGTGACTTGCCGCTCGGAG
>NC_142928.1:77744058-77754058 GCF_046866305.1 Octopus bimaculoides | reverse complement strand
TATATATATATATATATATATATATATATGTATGTATATACACACACAAGTAATAGTTTCCCTCAGATGCACCGCCCCCGCGGCATGCGCATGAAAATGTAAACACATGGTCTGCAGTGTTTTTCTATACGAGAACTGCAAGCCTCTGAGTAAAAGTTTGACCACATCGCTGTTTCTTCTCGGTCTTTTGCTGATACATCAATAATAATTATAACTACGGAAGAAACATTAACACATATCCATGAGCGGTGTTCAGTTGAAAATGCAAACGTTGTAAAAACGTGACCCAGGAACCATAACAAAATCATCCAAAAGAACGGTGGAAAAATAAGTATAAATATTATGAAATGGTTGATTTATGATTTACACACGATTCTATGCAATACTCCTCCAAAATCATACAGCAATGAACCCATACCGTAAATACCCAACAAAATGAACTAAACCCTTAACATATGCCATAGAAGGCCGATACCCGACAGAAGAACACAACCTGCGCTGCACAAACAACACACAATATGAGAAATAATGCAACAGAAGACTCAAACCAAACCCCATAAAAAAACATACTAATACAATAAAAAAAAAATGAAGCACACACCATCCTACCAACACAAAGATGCCACAAATGATGCAATAGAAGTTGCTGGAAACTATCAGATGTCGAAAAATAATAGTGGTGATGACGATGGTGACGAACGTTACCCTGTCTCAGTTTACGAGAGACAAGAATTCCCGAAGAGACTCTGGTTGTAACAGCGAAAATGAAGCTGAACGATTAAGGGAAGACCTCTCGCACGGAAGTGGTTCGGCAAAGATGCATATTGACCATAGTTGCTATCCTATTATATCTTCAGCAGATAATAGAGTAAAGAGAAGTAAGCGGACCAGCGAAGAAAACAGGATAGCGATGCAGTGCTACTTAGAAAGTGAACCTAAAAGTGAACTTAGTAAGTGAACCTAAAAGAAAGTGAACCTAAAAATCCTAGCCCGATGTCAGGAATATTTCTTTTCCAACAGTTTAATCTGTTGTATGTATGAAATTTGGCTTAGAAACATGTGCCGAAACAACCTTGAAAAGATGAAAACTAGTTAAGAGTAGAAACATCACACTAGATAAAGCAAATAAAAAAGAGAATTAGACCAAAGCCATACATACAAATACTTAGGAATCAATGACCTAGATACAATACAACATACACAAATGAAAGAGAAGATAAGAAAAGAATATATAGAAAACGGATGTTAACAGTTTGGGTAGAGAAGGGTATTTTTGAAGTGACTGAGCAGAGATTTATAGATCAAGCTAGTGCTATTAGGAGGAGAAAGTGGATAACAGATAACTAGATACAATACAACACACACAAATGAAAGAAAATATAAGAAATGAATGCTATAGACGCGTTAGATTAATACTGTAAACAGAGCTCAATGTGAAAAACAAAATAATAGGTATCAACACTCTAACCGTATCAAGTATAAGTTACAGCTACAATATTCTTAACTGGACTTTAAATGAACTGATGAAAATAGATATTAGAAAAAACAATAGAAATAATGACAGGATTTAGGATGGACCACCCAAAATCTGACATAGAAAGGTTATAGATACAACGTATTGAAGGTGATAGAGGCTTTATACAGCTAGAAAACTGTTACAAAATAACCACCATAGGACTACTTTAGAAGCAAGGAAATCTAATACAAACAGCCACAAAACACGAAGAAAAGAAAAGACACTGTTTTCAGTCTTGAAGGAAGCTGACAAATACAAAAGAACTATGAAGAAAAAGAAGAAACAACAAAAACTGTAAAAACTGAAATCCAGACTAAAACTGGAACAGCAACGGATCATGATAAAACGATGGCAAATACTGGGTTAAACTAAACAGAAAAGAAATAGACAAAGCAAAATCCCAGCAATGGCTGAAAAGCTCAGGACTCAATTCAGAGACTGAAGGATTTTTAATAGCAGCACAAGATCAAACCCTTTCCACCAGTAATTACCAAAAATATGTAATGAAAAGAAATACAAGTCACTGCAGAATATGTGGAGATGGAGAAGAAATAATAAATCATATTTTCTCTAGTTAAGAAGGAATATATTCACAGACACGACAGAGTTAGGACTTATATACACTGGAGTTTATGCCAACAGAAAAAAGATGATTTAGGCTCATGCTAGAAAAGGTCACAGAACATGAGAAAACTACCATACTGTGGGATATGCCAGTACAGAGAGGGAGAGAGAGAGAGAAAGAGAGAGAGAGAGAGAGGGGGAGAGAGAGAGAGAGAGGGAGAGAGAGAAATTAAGGCCAATAGGCCGGATACAGTTGTCAGAGATCAGCAAGAAAAAAATTCTTTCCAATGGACGTATCAATACCAACAGATGACAATGTTTCTCTAAAAGACACAGAGAAATGTTCAACATGCAAAGATCTGGAAATAGATTTAACTCGAATGCGGAGTTTAAAGACAGAAACAATTCCTATCATAGTAGGCGTATTAGGTATGATTAAAAAATATTCAGACAAATACGTAACAAATATACAAGGATTAACACGTATTTATAATTTATAAAAGATAGCCACAACTATACTGATCAAGGCACTACTTGTGGTAACTAACGATGAGCAATGCTGTAATAAGCAAGGTTAAAGTAACTGTAACGGTATTAATGGCGGAGTCAACAATAGTGGCAGAGACAACAACCGTCTCTACATCTGCCACAATACAGGGCTCAATACTAATAATTTTCATGTAACACAAATATGTCTAACGAGACAAAAACGTAAGACTATAACAGTACACCAAATCGCTTGCCCTATGGCTATCTGGAAGTGCGTCCCCCAGGAGAGAGCCTGCCAGGGGTCGATAAGACATCCACTGGCACAAACTCTTATCTGAATACGAACCTGGATGGTCACTTGAATAGGAACTGCCCCAACTCGAACCCTCCAAGTCCACCATCACACTCACCATAGAAAGAAAACTGTATTAGTACCCGAGGAGAGTATACAGAAGTAATATACGCCTATTACTATGAATTATGCAGGCCATCGAAGAGAAAGACACCGCACACTCTTATCAAATATGTAGAACATGAAATCAAGACAGCAAACTATATTTGCACGAAAACAAGTTAGTGAATGTTAGGAGGGATATCTTCAGAAATAAAAGACTCACAGATAGTGAAAAAACTGCGATCGAGCACGCAGCGGAATATGACCTAAATATATGACAACAAGGAAATGAACAACCAAACGAAGAGACCAACTCTTCACGAGTCTCAGTTAAAAGACTGCCATCTGACCAGAACACGCAAACGTCTGGAGAAATAAATTGTAATGAACTTGATAAAGATAACGAGAAAAGAGGTAAAAAAACAATATTTGAAGACTACACATGTGAAGAATATAAAGAGTCTCTGATAGAACTGAAGCGGAAAATCTTGAATAAGCTTGCAGTTGTAAGACACGCCATTGCATGATAGAGAACTACTTCATAAGCTCTCAAATACAATCCAAAATATAAAACAAATTAAAATTGGAAACTATTTAACAAAGGAAATTATACAAAAACTAAAACCAGATCTCACTGAATTAAATGAAATTATTTACGCAGCTGCTAAGACAATTGAAACCAGTTGTATACACCGGAAAGAACAAAGAAATACAAACCTGAGAATTCCAAAATTGAAAAAGAGATCGAAATAATGAGAGGTGAAATATCAATATTGAATGAACTAATCTGTGAAAACAATGTAAAAACCAGAACAGGAAGAAAGATGCAGAGAAAACATAGATTGTCACCATGAGAAAAACTGTTTTCAGCAAAAGAAACACTGCAGCAAAAAGTCCAAGCAAAATCTCGAAGAATACGAAAATTTGAGAAGAGAAACAAATTTTACAAGCAAAATAAGCTGTTCACATCCAATGCGAAACATTCTACAGAGAAATAGGAAAGGAGAAAATAACTGTTGAAGAACGTCCTCTTGCCATGGGAGAAGTTGAAACCTGAAAAAATATCTGGAGTAATGAAGCTGCGAACTGGATTACACACAGAGAAGTATCCTACCAAAATTTACCAGAGCAACCATGGGAAGACATCACAATAGCAGACCTAAAGACGACACTCACGAAGACTCATCAGTGAAAATCCTTTTGTAATGATAGGGTTCCAAATTTCTGGCTCGCCTCACTCCCTTACGCACACGAAATGTTAGTCTACTTATTCAATGGAATTATAAGAGATCCTACCAAAACACCTGACTCGTTAGCAAGAGATATTACTTACTTACTTCCGAAGAATAATGAAAGCAAATTTCCCCAAAACTATCGGCCCATAATATGTCTATATGCCACATATAAAATTTTGACATCGATCCTCGCGGAGAAAACATACAAATTTATGGAACAACGATATTTTCCCCACTGAAAACAGGGATGGCGATGAGGCTCATATGGCTGCAAAGACCAACTGTTAATCATTTGCATGATCCTTGAGAACTGTCATAACAAACTCGGAAATCTCTGTTGTGTATGGATTGATTATAAAAATGCCTTCGACAGCATACTGCATTCATGGATCTTGAAAGCGATGGATATCTTTAAAATTTCTCCTGTGATTACAATGTTCCTGAAGCACAACATGTCGATGTGGAATACACATCTCCAATTATACCACTCTAATGGAGTACTGACCACAAAAAATATTAATATCAACTGCGGCATTTTCCAAGGTGACACACTTTCACCTTTAATTTTCTGCATAGCCCTAATACCCCTTACAAGTGAACTTAACAGAACAGGGTATGGATATAAATTTGGCGACAAGAAAATAAATCATTTATTGTAAAACTCTGTGGCAAAGACGATGATGAGTTTGGAGGACTACTATGTACTGTAAAAGCATTCAGTGATGAGATTAGGATGGAATTTGGTCTTGATAAATGTGCCAAGGTCACTTTCTAGAAAGGGAAACTGAAGACCTTATATTCAGTGGTGTTGGATGTTGACACAATATTAAAAGAACTGGAACAGAAACAAACTTACAAATACCTCGGGATAAACGAGAGCCCTGGCATTCAACAGTCAATAATGAAGGAGAATACCAGGAAGGAGTGTTGCAGGAGAGATCGAGCAGTCTTAAATCCGATTTAAATGCACATAACAAGGTGTTAGCTATAAATTATTTAGCAGTTCCGGTTGTTATTTACAGTTTCAATGTGTTGAAATGGAATATGAGCGATAGAAGGAAGATTGACAGGAAAATTCGTAACCTGCCGACGTGCAGTAAGACGCGCCATGTAAAGGCAGGCGCAAATTGTCTTTACCTATCCAGAGCTCAAGGATGTCGAGGCAAAGTCGACCTCGGCGGAATTTGACCTCAGAACGTAGCGGCAGACGAAATACCGCTAAGCATTTCGCCTGGCGTGCTAACGATTCTGCCAGCTCGCCGCCTTAGATAATAATATTCTTTTCTATTCTAGGCACAAGGCCCTAAATTTTTGGGGAGGGGACCAGTCGATTAGATCGACTCAGTACGCAACTGGTATTTAATTTATCGACCCCGAAAGGATGAAAGACAAAGTCAACCTCAGTGGAACTTAAACTCACAACTTAGTAACGGGCGAAATCCCGTTAAGCATTTCGTTCAGCGTGCTAACGATTCTGCCAGCTCACCGCCATAGATAATAATATCAATGCTATACTAGGCTGTGGCTCTCATGGCTATCATGTACAGGTTTTGTCTTGGTAAAAAAAGATTCTGCTCAGTACCACAGATTTGAATGTCATCGTTTCTATTTTAGACAGAAAGCCAGAAATTTTGCGAAAAGAGGGTTATTCGACATTGTCTGGTACCAGATTTTATGGTCTCTGGGAGGATGAACGACAAAAATTGAATTCAGTGTTATTTGCTGAGAACGTAAAGAGCTGGAATGCAATACTGATTTCCAATTTAGGCACGAGGCCAGCAATTTTGAGAGTAAACAATGTATTTAAATGGTGCGCTTATTTTTATCAACCCCGGAGAGATTAATTTGAATGTAGAGTTTGGCAGGATTTGAAATCAGCACTTAAGGGGCATGACGAAATGCTGCAAGACATTTTTTTCCTTTGATAATGGATTCTACTCTATACACAAGACCAACAATTTTGAGGAGAGAAGGAGACCCTTGTTCTTGGATGAAAAGCCGACGGAAATCTAGCTATCTATCTATCTATCTATCTATCTGTTTATTGTCATTACAGGTACGTTCTTTGTGCACGTGCTACAAGCACACATTTCTAAGCCAATAAGCGACAAGCCCCTCAAAGCTTTAGAATAAATAATTAGCACGTAGGACACATGCTATTTGCAACTTTATATTCTTTTTCTGTTAAGAACAAAAGCCATAAAATACATAAACATTAAAATTCCTCACACCCCAATAAACACGCTTGAGTTTTAATTATAAAAGCCACCGGTTCTATTGAACGACACATTAAGAGACCCTTTGGGCGAAATAGTTTTCTTTCACCTCACTCCTTTTTTCTTGTCTGCTTTCCTCTTTTCTTCTATGTTTCACGCTCTACTTCTTTTCTTCTTATCCTCTTCTTTTCCTCTCCCCTCCTCCACCTGCTCCTGCTCCTTCTCCTGTTTCTCCTCCTTCTTTTCTCTTCTCTTTCTTTTCTCCCCTCTCCTTTCCTTCTTCCATATGTCTAATCGAATTCTCTTAATCCCTTCCCCTCTCTATCCGACTACCAAAACAACCATTTACTACTACTACTACTACTACTACTACTACGACTACCACCACCGCTACCGCCACCGCTGCCGCCACCGCTGCTGCTGCTACTGTTGCTGCTGCTTTTTACTCCTCATCTTTTTTCTTGTTTTCTTCCTCTCTCTCCTAATCTTCGCCATTGTAAATATCGGCCCGGTCTAGGTTTTCAACAGCGTTCGCTAATCCAATGCCAGCCGGTTGGAACGCACCCGCACACACAAACGGGGACACACACACACACACACACACACGCACACGCACACACAGACACACACACACAGATGCGCGCGGAGACACACACACACAAATATATGTGTGTGTACAAGAAGGTAATCTTTAAATCCAACTTAACATGGAGGTTGTGTTAGAACACAGAATGCTGCAGTATTTAACTCGTGGGGCTTGAAAGCACTCTAATTTATATCGGTATATCGACGTTAAGGTGGAGATAAAGATTACATTCTGGTATTTATCCTGCTTCTGCCGCTATTAATTATATGAGCAACTTTTAACGCCTGAAGTACGTTAGTTGAGCTCCATGACCTAGAAACTTCGAAAAGGAATTTCACAAACTCAGCTTTGAATAAAAATTATGTCGATATACTATGACTTGCGATATTGTTGGCAATTAATAATATTTCAAGTAATTAAATTTCACTCTGTGTAAAACTACAATAATCGATTTAATGTTTATAACACTGGGTTCCGTTTACAAAATTCCAATTACAAGGCGCAGGCGTAGCTGTGTGGTAAGAAGTTTGCTTGCCAACCACAAGATCAGCCCCATTGCGTGGCACCTGGGGCAGGTGTCTTCTACTATAGCCGCTGGTCAACAAAAGTATTGAGTGGATGTTGCAGATGGAAACTGAAAGAAGCTCGTCTATATATACATATATATACTGTATATATATGCATACATACATACATATGTGTGTGTCTTTGTGTTTGTCCCCTCACCATCACTTGACAACCGATTCTAGTGTATTCATGTCCCTGTAACTAAACGGTTCGGCAAAACAAATTTCTCAACGCAGTGCCCTAGCAAGGCCGCAGTCTATTGACTGAAAAAAATTACAGACAAAATATAAAAGATAAAGTTACTGATTGAAATTACACCACGAGATACTTGCTCAAGGTGGCGTGGAGTAGGATGGAACCCAGAACAACAAGCAGGGAGCGAAATTCCCAGTCACACAAGTGTAATTGTAAACAAGCGCACGAGTCATTACATACACATTATATAACTTTACAAAAGAAAATATATAGGCCTCACAGTCACAATTGCATGAAACCTCTCTAAATTCGATATCGTAGACGCTTCTCTAGACTTAAAATTGTCTTCTTTCAAGCTCTACCATAAATCTAATGGAAAACTCACATATAAACACTAACAGTCTTGTAATAGGAAATTTAATTTTAGGAAATATCCTATAAAGCAGCCTCCTACTGTAATAACCCCCTGGCTAAGAATGGCCTCAAAGAGAAGATAGCTTACACACCCACTATAAAATATACGACACCTCAAAATCAATCTAGGAAGGTTATATTGTTCAACCAATTCTCTTTGAAGCAGAAGACAAACGTAGGTAGAACATTTCATGCTTCGTGAATAAGCATTTCTCGCATAGTCATTGATATAACAAAATTTTCGATAAACGTTCAGTAAAAACTTTTTAGAGCTTTTGTCCTAACATGAAATAAATTATAACAAACATGTCATACCGGGTACCTGCTCCAAAATATAACTGTAGAGAACTAGGTGCTTGCCCACTAGCCTAGGCATAGATAGTTACCACAGTTATTTTACGATACTGAAGTAACCTCAGTTCTATAAAAATGACAAAATGCTGAATAGAAAAAGTATACTAGTCTATGCAAAAGTGACTCTAGAGATAATCTTCCAACTACCAGTCTTCATTTAGACACAGAAACAAGAACATAATTCGTAAGTCAGTTAGCCATAACTGGATCCTAAAGGTTAGCAATACCCCACACACCACCAAGTACAGTTGAACGATGCACATCATGAATTAATGGGGTAAGGAAGTGGTGGTTTTGTATAGTCGAAAGATCTCATCACCCTTTTGAATCTTAGAGCTCTACCGACCTACTGAAATCTAGATCCCAAGTTTCTATTAACGAACTGAAAAACAATACATTCTACAGATTCTTAAATATTGTTAATACCTATTTTAACGAATCAAAGAGATATAATTCTTACCAACCTTCTCTACATTTTTCTCGTTTTCTTTTTCCTTTTACTATATATTTTCGCTTTTTCTTCTGCTTTCTCATTATTCCTCCGTCTTATTCTCTTTTGCTAAATGGTCTGTAAATTTTAGAGAATTTTTAACTCTGGAGATTATATCCCCTTTTCATCTGATGTTGTAACCAATTGCCAACAACAGATTGTTCTAGTCTCATTGGAAACCATGATAGTTTCAACAAATTAAGAATCTATGTCGTATGTTATTTCATGTACACTTAGTCGTTCTTGTAGTTCAAATAAATGCTACTAGCCTGTCTAGTTGCTTGTATTAGCTCATTTTAGGGTCATACATATATACATGTATACATGCATGCATACATTCATACATAAACACACACATAAATACATAGATACACACACATATAGATAGTACTGTGTGTGTGCGTGATTGTTTTGATTATAGTCCTATGCGTGAAATAAATTAATTGAGTCAGTAGACAAAAAGAATATATATAAGTGTAAGCAAACGCAAATGACTTATGCGAAATTAAATCAAAAGTGAGTATTCGAATGATTAATTTGTGCCCATGTCCACACTTAATTTAAAATCTATAAAACATCTATTGTTCGTTCATTCCAAAGTGAGTCTTCAAAATGTAATTGCCAAATTTTTAGATCGTGCACAAAACGACAGAGACGCAACTTATATGGCCTGAGTGAATCATACAAACTTCAGTCTCGACTCAGAGAATATGGATCGATATAAACTTTGCTACGTGGTCGCATACTATGATAGGAACTGCAAACTAATATTGTTGACATCAAATCCTGCCGTTTTAATATAGGATGTACAAATTTTCCTGGATGCACAGTTTCAAAATAAGATGACTGAAACGTTTTTATTCATAAGTGTGCCATACTATGGATGAACTAGCAATATAAATAATGGTTTCTAATTTAGATAGGGAGGTTTTAATCAATGCCACCGACCCCATTATGTTACTGCTATTTTATTGCAACAG